>NC_085875.1:40488739-40496239 GCF_034702125.1 Engraulis encrasicolus | reverse complement strand
GACAGACAGACAGAGGGAACACGAGAAAGAGAGAACAAGAGAATGAGAGAAAGAAAGAGAGAAAGAGAATGAGAGAGAGAGAACAAGAATGAGAACGAGAGAGAGAATAAGAATGAGAACGAGAGAGAGAGAGAGAGAGAGAGAGAGAGAGAGAGAGAGAGAGAGAGAGAGAGAGAGAGAGAAAGAAAACAAGAGAGAGAGAGAGAATGAGAGATAGAGGAAGAGGCCACAGGAGAGAAGAGAAGAGAAGAGAAGAGGAGGCAGGATGGCGAGCCCCCTGTCTGAATAATGACTGCCGGATTGATGGCGTTTGGGAAGGGCTGGGTCACTCTGCTCTCTGCATGCTATCAGCCTCATTATGGAAATGCAGCCCTAGTCCTCGCAGCCCTGTTTGTGTGTCTGTGGGGAGAAGCAAACCATTTGCATTCGGACAATACATCCACTGGACTGTCCAGTCCAGTCTAGTCTAGTAGTCCCCACCAATTAAAAGGAAAAGAGGCGGATAGGTCTTTTGGGGGTGGAGGGTTGGAGAATGTGTTTTCCTTTTTTTTCGGTCGATGCGACAACTCACCTGTGTGGTGGCAGGAAGAGGCGATGGGAGAAGGGATGGCGGGACGCTGGAGAGAGGCTGGAGGGGGGAGACAGAGGCAGAGGCAGCGAGGGAGGCCGGGGGAGAGCCAGAGGTAGAGGGGCTGAGGCTAGGACTGAAGCTGGAGGCACTGTCGATGTTGACACTCGGCTGGACCTGCAAACAAACAAACAAGAAGGGAACACAAAGAGTACAGGCTGTCAGCCACTGAGACGAATGCAGGTTGGGGGTGGAGGTGGTGGTGGTGGTGGTGGTGTGGTGATTACCAGAAAGCTGGAGACAATTTTGAGCGAGAGATGGACAGACAATGAGATGGCTGGGAGGCAGAGAGAGAAGAGAAGTGACAAAGAAATTGGAGGGGAGAGAGAGAGAGAGAGAGAGAGAGAGAGAGAGAGAGAGAGAGAGAGAGAGAGAGAGAGAGAGAGAGAGAGAGAGAGAGAGAGAGGGAGAGAGAGAGCGAGAGAGAGAGAATGGGAGAAGGATGAGTCATTGCCAGTC
This sequence comes from Engraulis encrasicolus, assembly GCF_034702125.1. NCBI lineage: Eukaryota > Metazoa > Chordata > Actinopteri > Clupeiformes > Engraulidae > Engraulis > Engraulis encrasicolus. Next base: position 40,495,152 of record NC_085875.1, on the reverse strand, counting down.
AGCAGGGTGAGTGCTGCCTATGTAAATGAGGAGAATGGAGAATGAGAGCTTACTTTGATTCTCAGGAGTGATTAGCTAAACTCTAACTCGCTAATACACCAACAGTTAATGATGATGATGAGGAGGATGATGAGTGTTACTGTATGCATGATCTACTGGGTTTGCAAAGCTAACTTGCTGATGGAAACATCATTATTTCTACATGAAAAGACATCCTAGAAATGAGAATACAACACACTGCTGTGTTACTTACACAGACAAGGCAGTCACATACACTACATACAGCACAATGGAGTATAGAACGTCAAGGTTAAAGCAAACTAGTGCGATAGGTAGATGGTCAAATGGCCAAAAATTACAGGGTATATTCCATACATTAGTTATCTTTACACTTTTTCCACACACCCCTTGTAGTGTGACACCAGGGGATAAACAAATTGTCTGTGTTGCCATGACATTGAATTGAATTGACACTATGAATTGAACACTTTTTTCACTATACAGTACTGGCTTTTATCTTGTTATCAACTAGTTGTATTCATGTGCTCAGCGATTTTTAGAAAAACAAAAACCTTTCTGGGTGAAGCCTGCTCCAACCTTTATGAACTTGAATGTGCAACATCCCGTAATGCTCCCAGCTGGGTATAAACCAGCTTCAGAGAGCTTCAGAGAGCTTCTGAGAAAAAAGACCTCCTCTCCTCTCCTCTCTTCTCTATTCTACTCTCCTCTCCTCTCCTCTCCTCTAATGACCAGTAGCAGTAGCTGCCTCTGAAGAGAACCTAATGAGTCCCCTGCTGCTGGCGTGGAGAGCAGCCCACCTCACACCATTAGGTAATGGAGGTGTGTGTGTGTGTGTGTGTGTGTGTGTGTGTGTGTGTGTGTGTGTGTGTGTGTGTGTGTGTGTGTGTGTGTGTGTGTGTGTGTGTGTGTGTGTTTGTGTGTGTGTGTGTGTGTGTGTGCTGTGTGTACTACACCAATCCTACTTTGTGAGGCCACTGCTATTTGAGCACACCCACATGCTTGGGCCCTCGCTGTGTGTGTGTGTGTGTGTGTGTGTGTGTGTGTGTGTGTGTGTGTGTGTGTGTGTGTGTGTGTGTGTGTGTGTGTGTGTGTGTGTGTGTGTGTGTGTGTGTGTGTGTGTGTGTGTGCAACAGTGTTTGTGTGAATGTGTGAGCCTATTGTGTTTGTTTTGGTGTGAGGTCCCCTGCTCCACACCAAAACAATGTTGTGTGTGTGAATGTGTGTATGCATGGTGTGATAGCCCCCTACCTGCACCTCCAGTCGAGGTGGCGGTCTCCTACGGGGATGCTGCTGCTGATCTGATGATGACTTCACCTCCAGCAGTAGCACGTTGGGCTTGCGGGGCGCAGGCCCCGTCATCGCCTCGGGGGCCACACCACCACTACCACCAGCGGCAGCGGAGGCACTGGGAGTGTACGAGGTCGTCACGGTGACAGGTCTGTCGCTAATGACGACACGGGAGGGCCGGGGAGCGCGGGCGTCCACCCTGGGTTGGCCTGCAGAGATGCATCATGGGGGTTGGAAGAATAGGAAAAGGGGTGCGAAATATTGTCTCATTAAAACGTGTTATTTGACAGGAAAACGTAACACATTATTTATTCCTTTCACCCCCCTAGACAGCACGCAAGCAGCACACAGCCACTTCGGAATAAATATGAATACATTTTCTTTTTACCGACTCGAAATGGGTTATGATGCATACACCACTACTACTTATCTAAATATCACAATTTGATCTGCCGTCTGCAATTTTCAATGGCAAGAGACAACGTACTATGTGCTCTGACTTACCTCCCCCCACACGCACACACACTAAAGGTACACTGTCTCTGTGTCTTTCTCTCTCTCTCTCTCTCTCTCTCTCTCTCTCTCTCTCTCTCTCTCTCTCTCTCTCTCACACACACACACTCTATCGCTCTCTCACACAAACACAAAGAGAAGAGATAGGAGAGGAGGAATAATAATAGGAAGAAAGAGAAGAGATAAAAAACTCATGGTGAAGTTGGACTGTGAAGGTGCTGCGAAGTAAGTCTGCCCACTTCTAAACAAGTGAAAGAGATAAGAAAAACTCCAATGTTTCTTTCAGAGTGCAGCCAGACACTGGTCACTGGTAATTCACCAAAATTCAGGGTTCCCACACCTTCTTCATGAACAAACTCAAGCTCTTTTCAAGCACCTTCAAGCACCAAATTTTCAGTTTTCCAGCACCTTTAATATGTCGCGGGAAGGGGGTGTGGGGGTCCTACCCCAGGAAATTTTGCGCTTTTAAGAAGCAACTTCCTGCATTCTAATAAAAAATCTGAGGTAGTGAGATGTCAGATGGGATTTGCCATTCGACACCCTAAAATTGATGTACCTGAACAATATATTTCTATTATTTGACTTACTGAATTTGACTTGACAGAAATTTCAAGCATTTTCACAACCTTGAAATCACTTAATTGAAATTCAAGCATTTTCAAGGAATTCAAACACCAGTGGGAACCCTGAAAATTGTCATACTGTCAAAAAGTCAGAATGATATCAGCATGCGAGTTATTTTACAAACCATCAAATAAACAGAAAGAAACATGTACGCACGCACATGGACGCACGCACACACCCAATTTGGCAATAGTACTGTAGAAACTTACATTGGACTATACTTTCCTTAATTTCCCTCTGAGGATCAATAAAGCTGCTCTACTCCACAACTACTCTACTCTACTATGTGATAGGAAAATGTCCACCCCCCTAACCCCTTCCATTCTTTGTCTTGCGGGGCTACTGGGCCTTGATCGGGGTAAACGTACCCACCATTGCGCCCTGGAATTCAAACCATGGACACCAGCAAGCCTGTCACTCACCCAGAGAGCAACAACTCCCACGTGCCTAGAGTAGCAAATCCTACACCCCACCCCCCGCTCCCTGCCCCATATCCCCTTCTCCCTTCCTCTCACTCACACTGCAGGGGAATACCAACTCCTCCTCTCCTTCTCTCTTCTTCACTTCTTCACAGCCAGACTTTTTGGGTGATGGACTGAGAAAGACTAACTAGGCAATCCAATCAATCCCCCTCTTGTGTGCACAGACACACTGACAGACATGCGCGCAGGCGCACACACACACGCACACGCACAGACACACACACACACACACACACAAACAAACACACGTACGCATACACAAAGAGCCACACACCTGCCAGTCTGGGAACACTGCCCGGGTGCATGACTGGCATCTGTTACGCGGGGGCGAGTGGCGAGACCAGAGTAAGTTCAGCCAGAGTGTTTGTGTGTGTGAAGGCCTTTCTCTGTCAGTATTTGTGTGCATTTGAATGCCTGTGTATCGCTCTGTATGCATGTGTGTGCGTGTGTGTGTGTACATGTCGACGTCTGTGCGTTGGCGTATTTGTGCACACGTGTGTGTGCAGACATGCTGGCTCTGGTGAGTCTCCCGTCTGGGTGGAAAGCGGATGAACTGTGCGGCTGCTCGGGACCCCCTCCTTCCCTCCTCCACTCACTCTCTCTCTCCCCCTCCCTTTCTTTCTCCCTCCATCTCTCCGCTAACAGCAGCAGCCTTCGCATTTACATAAATCCACTCTAGGCATGGCAATCTGCCCTCCACATACCACCACCACCCTCACCACAGTACACACACCACACTACACACCCCTATCCATCTATCCTCCCATCCCATCCCATGCATTTCACTCTCCCTCTCTCTCTGTCTCTCTCTCTTTCATGCACGCTTTCTTCTCCTTTCATCCATTACTTCATTCCTATCCCCCCAGCTACCCATCAACCAACACCACCATGTCCCTCCTGCACTGCCCATCCACCCCTCTTCGCCCTGCCTTCCTCCCTGGCTGCCTACCCCCCTGAATGCCTGCCTGCCCTGCCCTGCCGCCTGCCTGCCTGCCTATTGCTCTTCGTCCCTGCTTCATTGGTGGGGCGAGAGCAGGCTGTGTACGATTTCCATAATCTGGCTAAAGGGCACACAGACAGTGGCCACAAGAGTGGTAGTGACTCATGCCAATGCATATAGATACGGTGTTACTCGCACGGCATACGTGGGATGGCTGGCTAGTGTAACTGCTGCACAAGTTTCCAAAAAATACGGTAGAAACGTCCGAAAAAAGACATAAAAAAGGACAAATAAAAAAAAAATGAAAAAAGAAGAAAAAGAGAACAAAAAAACCCAAATCTGACCATGACAGTCCAAAGAGGTACATTGTGTGCGCCTAATCGAAGACAACTGGAATAAAGTCAGAGGGCAGAGGCGCTGAAAGGGCTTGGAGGAGGAAAAAACAAAAAACAGATGATGCAGTCATATTTTGGAGGAGAGGAATACGTGACTGAGAGAGAGAGAGTAAGAGAGGGTACAGTGTGTGCCTGCCTGTCCCTCTCCTCTGTGCAAAGGTGTGAAAAAACTGTGACGGGTTGGAGGGAAGAATGACAATAAGTGATAGCACTTTGGCATCAACTCATCCTACTCATCAAACACTGGAACACACAGAAATAGAGAGGGAGAGCAAGTGTGGAAGAGAGCGAGAGAGAGACAGAGAGCGAGAGAGAGAAAGAGAGAGAGAGAGAGAGAGAGAGAGAGAGAGAGAGAGAGAGAGAGAGAGAGAGAGAGAGAGAGAGAGAGAGAGAGAAAGGAAGGCAAACACAAACAGGATATTGGGAGGGCTGGCGAATTGAAGAGCTGGGTGTGAGAGCCGAAGAAGGGAGAACAAAGAGAGAGAAGGAAAGCGTGATTACTGTGAGTGCTTTCATGTTTTCCTGCGACTGCAAAAAAGAATGCAAGAAAAAAAAGACGGAAAGAGAAAAAGGGCTGCCGGCGTCTCACACACACAACACTGCGATGGTGCAGGTTTATACTTGATCATAAATCACAGCGCAGAGAGAGAGAGAGAGAGAGAGAGAGAGAGACAGAGATTCAAGTCCCATACTGCACTAAGTCATGAACAGCCCGAGGAGAACAAAGGACTGCAGTCTATCGGCACAGCATAAATGCACAAATACACACATGTACGCATGACACGTATGCATGCACATACACTGGAGCACACACAGGTGCACACACACATACAAGAACGCATGTACATATACACAGACATAGACAAACACATATGTACCGTATGCACAACACACACACAAGTGCATGTGCAGACGTACACACACAAGCACACACGCGCATGTACGTGCGCATACGCACGCATGCACACACGCACACACACACACATACACACGCACACACACACACACACACACACATCTAGATGAAGGGTTTTTTTTACCCGATGCAGAGTAAGCATTCAGAGGAACAGAAGATGAGTGAATGAGGGGAGTTGGTGGAGGCAGCACATCAAGGCAAATAACAGTATAGAGAGTCACGAACGACAGCACATGCATCTCAGGATCTCCACTAAGACAGGCAAACACACGCGCACTCATGCAATCATGCACTCATGCACGCACACACGCACACACACACATACACACGCACGCACGCAGGCACGCACACACTGTAATATACCCCACTGCTATGGAACAATAGGAGGAAGAATCTGCAAATCAACAAAAATGGATGTGCTTTGAACACTGCCTACGTATCTACCCTACCACTCCCTGCAGTCTTGAAAACATAAACCTCAATACTACACATAAATCTTGAACATTAATGTTCATGCAATCGATAGGAATAAGCCTTAGGGGGATTGCGATGATAATGATTTCATTCCTCTCCATCTCATTTCATGACTCTCCATCTCCTCCTCTTCCTCTTTTTCTCTTCATCATATACTGTAGACTGTACTGTCTGTATTTCTTTCTCTCCCCTTCACGCAAGCATAAACGCACGCACACACACAAACTGTTGTATGTGCTCTCTAAAAGGGTCCATGAGTTCTCCATCAGTGTGTGTTTAACTTGGCAGAGATGTAGAGTAGACAGCGGAGTGCAGTAAGCAGACATTAAGACAAGACAGTAGAGGAGAAAGTAGAGAAGAAAGGAAAGCAGAAAGGAGAGGATATTAAAGGAGTGCAGAGGAGAGGAGAGGAGAGCTGAAGACACGATAGAGGAAAATGAGAGAAAGAAGGAAGGATGGAAAGAGCAGAGCAGTGATACAGACTGCCATTTCCAGGCAGCTGGGATGTGGCAACTCCGCTAAAGTAAGCTAAGCTGATTCGCCCAGCCTGTCCACCTCCCTCTCTCCCTCCCTCCCTCCCAGCCTGCCCGACTCTCTGCCTCCCTACCTCCCTCCATGGCCGCCCGCTTGACTGCTGCAGCTAGCTGGGGAGCCTGTGGCGACGGGGTGTCCGAGTGTGCGAGGGCTGAGGCCGTCTGGAGCATCTGCAGCAGATGAAAAGCTCTCCAGGGCCCCCAGGGGCACCCCATCCGCCTGCCCTC
>NC_085875.1:40456239-40486239 GCF_034702125.1 Engraulis encrasicolus | reverse complement strand
CTCTTTCTCTGTAGTGCTATCTTACTTTATTTAAAAGATACACTTTTCTAAAAACATTTCTTTGCAGAGTTATTTAATGCCCTCTAAAAAAACTTGTTGTAAGTTATATTTGTAACGGTTTCTTTGCTTGCTCTAATTTTGTTTTTAACCTTTTTTGTCTTATCTTTCACAGTCTATGTGTTGTGGTTTTAAGAACTCATTTCCTCTGGGAGAGAAAGATACAAACCCCTATTTTCATTGTTGATTAGTCTGTTGATAGTTTTTGCAGATTAGACAGAGTAATTGTTTTGGATGTATAAAGTGTCAGATAATAATGAAAAATGGTGGTCCGACTCTGCGCTCTTAAGAATCACAAATATTTTGGTTTATCCACAGCCTCACAAATATTTCCACCATGAAGAAACCTGAGTATTATGCAAATTTAATAAGCTCTGAGTCAGATAGTTTTGAAGAAAAACAAATAAAATAACCCCTCAAACTTTATAATTCTTTCTTCGCCACACTGCTGTGCCAATAATTTGTGAGTGTCAAGTAATCAATTGATTGCTGCGGATCTGATCGTTCCACGTCTATTCCTGACTCATTCAACCAAACATCTGTCATATATGCAATCTCTCGGCAGTTATTGCTTTTTATTTTAATTCTGTCTACTGCCCGAAAAACTGCAGTAACCGTGTGAAGCTAGAAAATGATAAAATTGGCTTTTACTGGAAATGGAGGGGTACAGTACAGGAAATGTTTTGTGAGTATAACAGTGGCTATGCTTTCATGCTTCTAAATATGAACAAGCAAGAGATCAAATCACAAAGACATGCTAGAAAGTACAGTTTCAGTCTTAATACATACATACTGTATATAGTAGTTTTTGGACCTTTGGACGAATAGTTTCAAGTCTAACTGTAGAAACAGACCAGAGTCGGTAAAAGTGTTAAAAAAGGTGGACTGAATTGACTGGAGACGACTAAAGCGATGGAAGATTAAACCTGTTACATTTGATCAGGGAGAGCGACCAACCAAAGCTTGTGATTAGAAAAGTGTAGACAATCCGTTGGCTGCCGCTGAACCACATCACAGCCCATTACACATTGTTAACTGAAGTGCAACATCTCTTTTGACGCCTTTGACACCCTCAATGCCAAAAACGCTTTTGCCGTTTTTACTGTGCCTCCTTCTGTGTTATCTCCAGTAGCAGTGTCTTGCTGGTGCTGCTTACCCAGGGGGATGGCCATGGGGATGAGGTAGCCCTGCATGGGGGAGCCCGGGGACTGCTGCTGGTCCACCGGCCCAGTGGGGGTGAAGAGGAAACGGGGCTCCGATGAGGAGGCTGCTGGGGGGGCTGGATCAGACTCCAGACTTGTCTGGGTCTTAGAGGACTTCATCTTCACACCTGGAAGGTGGAGATGGAGAGAGAGAGAGAGAGAGAGAGAAAGAGAGAGAGAGAGAGAGAGAGAGAGAGAGAGAGAGAGAGAGAGAAAGAGAGAGAGAGAGAGATAGAAGAAAGAGGGGTGGCGGAAGAGAACAAGAGGCAGATAAGTGACGAGGGGAAAAAAGGAAGACAAAATGAGAAAAGACACTTGTTACTCTGGGGAAAGACGTGAAAAGAGAGTGATAGCGCAGACTGCAACCAGAGGAGAAATGGAACAGAGATAAAGATGATCGAACTGCATCTCAAGGGGACAAATGAACAAATTAGAAGAGCACAAGAGAGAGAAAGATGGACAGGGGGAAAGTCATATCACAGAATCAGTAATAAAAGTAATTTAAATAGGTGATTGACTGCCTCAAAAGAGTGAGGTATCCCTGGCATGAATATTACTCAGACCTTGATGCGCGATCCAGACTAGAAGAGAAATAGTTCTGAATAATAAATTCTTAAGGGAAATTATTATAGTCAATAGAGTATCTTTTTATGGTGTCGAGAAGGAGGTTTACCAATGTTCTACATCCAGCTATGCTAGTCGGTATTGTTACACCTGGAGGTTTGGATGCAAATACCCATTGGCTGTTGCTTAATCACACATTGACAACCTGAGTAAATGCAATACTTGAGCATCTTCCCTCTGCTCTCAGTGAAAATCCATACTCAGAAATCACTGTTGGTAAACATTGAACCAGCCTGCTTCAAAGCCGCCACAATAGTCCCCCTTCCCAAACAGTCCCACGTCACAGGTCTTAACGACTACAGGCCGGTGGCACTCACTCCCATCCCCGCCAAGTGCATGGAGAGACTGGTCATATAACACATCAAAGCCACAACCCCACCATCACACGACTCACGCCAGAGGACGCCATCGCCATCGTGCTCCACACACTGCTGGAACATCTGGAGCACACAAACACCTACGCTCGCCTCCTCTTTGTGGACTACAGTTCAGCATTCAACACCATCCGGCCCTACAAACTCCGCCATAAACTCCACCAACTGGGTCTCAACACCACCCTGTACAACTGGTATTGTATTGTTGTAAAAGCCCTTCTAGGGACGAACATTGGAAATTAGCTTTTGGCTATAAATGCTATGATGCTTGCTGTTTGGTTGTTATGCAACCTACATGTTATGTATCTGTCCCTATCAAATAAACTAAACTAAACTAAACTAAACTGTGGACTTTCTCACCAACCGTACTCAGAGGGTCAGAGTGGGCAACAACATCTCCTCCACTCTGTCCATAAACACTGGTGCACCCCAGGGGTGCGTGTTAAGCCCTCTGCTCTACACCCTGTTCACACATGACTGCTCTGCCTCCTCTCCCTCCAATCTGATCGTCAAGTTCACGGACGACACCACCGTCCTGGGCCTCATCACCAACAGTGACGAGAGGGATTACAGGGCAGAGGTGCAACATCTGGCCTCACGGTGTGACAGCAACAACCTTGCTCTTAACACCAAAAAGACCAAGGAAATGATTGTGGACTTTAGGAAGAAACAGCCGAAGCATCACAAACCCCTCTCCATCGGGTCAGAGGTGGTGGAGAGAGTCAGTACTTTTAAATTTCTGGGAGTGACCCTGGCGGAGGACCTGTCCTGGGGCACTCACAGCAGCGCCTTTTCTACCTGAGGAAGCTGAGGAGCTACCACATCCCCAGACCACTGCTGGTGAACTTTTTCAACTGTGCCATCAGTAGTGTTCTGACCTATGGGTTCCTAGTGTGGTCCTCCAGCTCCTCCAAAGCAGATCAGTAGACACTCCAGCGTGTGGTGAAAACAGCAGGGAAAATCACTGGAATGCCTCTCCCGGAGATTAGTACCATCTACACCACACGCTGTCTACGGAGAGTGCAGAACATCCTGCGCGACAGCCACCATCCTGCCTATCATTTGTTACAACGGCTACCCTCAGGTAGAAGGTACAGGTCCCTTCAGAGCCACACTAAAAGACTGGTCAACAGCGTTTTCCACCAGGCCATTAGACTTTTGAATTTGCAGGACTGCTGACAAACATTACTGCCTAAAATGGGGGGTCAAGCACTGGTGTCACTTTTACCTCTTATTGCACTTTACTTGAAAACCTGCTGTTACTAAGTATTGTACTCCAACAATTTCGTCGCCTTTTTGACAATGACAATACATTCTTGAATCTTGAATCTTAATCCAACATTGATGAACATGGAGAAAGATGCCATTGTGAAGGTGCTCAGTAAGTGTATGCATGTTGTGAGTGAAGGTACCGTAAGTATTTCGCCACATCTCCCAAGTCTAGTGGAGCATCTCACCTTTGACGCTCTCGATGACTTTGGGCCGGGGCCCCTTCGAACGCGGGGAGGGGGAGCTGAAGCGCAGGTAGGGGGCCTTCTTCAGGCTACGGCGCAGGCCCTGGTGCAGAGCCCTACCGTACAACTTAGTCAGGAACTCCTCATCTGTCCTCGGATCTGTCAGCCTCACCTTCTCCTCTTCCTCCACAGCCTGGCAGGGAAGATAGAGATGAAGGGAGAAAGAGAGAGTAAGGGAGAGAAAGAGAAACATAGAGAAAGGGGACGGACAGGCAGACATGTAGGAAAATAGACAGACAGACAGACAGACAGACAGACAGACAGACAGACAGACAGAACAAGGGGCGACAGGCATACATGTACAGTCTGTACATGTACATGTACAGTTTTGCAGTTTATGGCAGCTGTAACCAGCTCCAAATGGTAGCTCCAAACTGCAATTTCCCATTGAAAACTGAGAACAGAAATTGTCCCTGTATGACCTCCCATACCAGATAATATTCATAAATTAATGCTTTATGTGTAATATTCAACGAGCGAGAAAATTCCTTTCATTTTTATTTCATTACTGTACAAAGCTAATGTCAAAAATGAGCAAGTAATTCTGAATGAAATTGGGGGGGATCATAAAAGGAAATTTAACACTCCAGAAGAGCTCATAATATGAACATTGTAACACTGAAATCATTCAATGAAATGCACAGAGGGCAATACTGATCTTGACTATAGTGGTGCGTCATGAGACTCTTTTTAATCACCCTATTGCATTAGCAACATGACTTAAAGGGCACCACCAAGGAAAAAAACTGAAGGGCTTGTGGACAGACACACATGTACACACACGCACACGCACACGCACACGCACACGCACACGCACACGTACACACACGCACACGCACACAAAGCACAACGCCACTGTTGCTAGGAGTGTTTGGATCTCTGCTGGATGCCTGGCAACAAGGGCAGGCTAAGAGCGAGGGAGCCACGCCGCACAACCAACAAATAAAGAAAAAAAAGATAAGCAGCCCAGTCTTTTTTGCCTGACACTTCTTATTCATTGCAAATCAATATCCCCGATAACATATGGCCACGCTGCACACCTCATTGGGTTTAAGTGCGATGCGGAGAGATTGCGCGTTATGTGTGTGCCGCGCTGAGCTGTGTTGTGTTGTGTTGTACCGTTTGCATCCAGTTATGGCCAAGATCAGTCACAGTTAGCAGACAGCAGCAGCCCCTGACGTTATGCTGCGGGCATATGCTGAAATCCGAAACGCGCAGGGATTGGACAGGGCGATACATTCGGTGCCTTCCTCGTGTGCTTCGAAATGGTTACCAGGGCTTTAAGATTAATGTGCATCGTCAACCCCAATCTGAGGAGCACAACTGCCTCGGTGGAGGAGGAGGAGAGAGGAGGGAGGAGGTAGCACTGAGCTGTGCAGCGACATGTGCCTCTATGCATACAGAGAATAATGCAGAAGAAAAATATTCTTTACGCTTAACAACCCTGCCCGTCTGTAGGTCAGCAACTGAGGCAAAAAACAAAAAAAACAAATGCTGCGGCACTGCTGGAAAAATTGATGTTACCAGCAGAGCAAAGCAAAATCCCAAAGGGCTTCCGTGTGGAGGGGCGTACAGTGAAGGTAAAGAGAAGCAGATATGGATACAGAATGGAAGGCAGAGGTGGCCGAATTCCAGCTACTAGAGGACACAAGCTCTGCCAAATCTGTGGACGTATTAGTTCCTTTACCTGATGCGAAACCTGCGCTCCACTAGTTAAGTAAATGGCTGAAACAAATAAGTAGGATACGTACATTTCTATGTACACGTACACAAGACTACCAGCAAAGCACAAGAAAGTCTTAAAAGCTTTTTTTGTATGGCTGAGATACAATAAAAAATGGAATGGAATGTACTGTATCGGCATGTACTGGTCATATTATCCATGTGTAGTGTACAAATCAGTCTTTAATTAATGGGTCTCCATAAGCAATACATGGAAATAGTGAATTAGTTCAGTGTGCCACAGTTCCTCTGGTTTTCACAATTTCAAATATACAGCTCACCTTATGTGGCTTCTGGGGCGACTGCTGCTGCTGGGTGGAGTGTGCGTGTGCGCGGGGGCCAGTGGGGGCTTGTTTGTTTGGAGGCTGCCTGTTCTCCTGCCCCCTGGTCGCGTCTCCCCTGTGGTGGAGAGGCCTCCTACTGGCGGCGGTCCTGGGGCCTCGCTGGGCTCCAGCTCCAGGCCGGGGGTCGGAGGGCCCAGCTGCAGCCCTGGCTTCCCCACTCGCCTGCTGTGCAGCCTCCCCACGCCTGCTGCCGCCATGGAGGTCCCTCACACGCTCAGCAGTCTCCTGCGCCAACTCATCCTTGGCAAGGGCGAACAGAGAGAGAGAGAGAGAGAGAGAGAGAGAGAGAGAGAGAGAGAGAGAGAAATAGATGTTTCTGTCAGTGATGGATTGATGGCTTTGAAGCCATGCAGCATTTAAAAAAAATAAACACACGAAACATTATTTTTGTTGTAAAGAGAAAATTCAGGGCAATCTGTCTGCATTGGATAAAATGGAGAGAGGCATAATTCAAACAGCAAGATGGAACGGCCGAAAAATGACAGGTTCCTGGATTCCTTGTGCCGCAGGAGGTTTTCCGTGTTTACAAAAACGAGCTGTTTTGCTGAAGATGTAATCTTACTGACAATAACAGTTATATTGTTAAATTTCATAATAGATACGGCAAATTATATTGAAACAGACTAGGGAGTTAAGGAAAGTTACAAGAGAAAACCAGGTTCACAGGGTTCCCAATTATGTTAAATAAATGCAACAAAGTTGAAATCATATTTGAAATTTATTGGAAACGTCAGTGTCCGCCTTCCCTCCTGACCAATGCTACGGGTTTGTTAGAGTGCAGGACTCACCTGGTTCTCTCTCTCTCTCTCTCTCTCTCTCTCTCTCTCTCTCTCTCTCTCTCTCTTCTCTCTCTCTCTCTCTATCTCTCTCTCTCTCTCTCTCTCTCTCTCTCTCTCTCTCTCTCTCTCTCTCTCTCTCTCTCTCTCTCTTTCTTTCTCTCCCCCACCCCCACCCCCAATGGTTCCATTTCACAAGTGATATTCAAGTGTAAATTATCATAAACGAGTCCTTATTCCTTTCTCGTGTGATATCCAAAATAGAAAAATGAATGAACGAAAATATACACGGACCTAGCTACTTCTTACTGTAGCCGTTGTAGCCAATTGGAGGCGAGAAACTCTTAATAGGCTATACTGACTTCCGGCTGCGAGAATATGAATAATGCTTGTTTTTTGGTCCATTTTTCCGTTTGCGTTGACTTTGAATTTCATTTTTTGAAATGTAATTAAAAAATGAAAATGAAAGGAAAGTGCTGCGTAATTCAATTGTTGGTTTTGAAAACGAAAATCAAATAAACCAGTCGTTTTTTGTTTTTTGATTTCCATTCATAAAGGGAAAATCCAAATACCAAAACATACACGGACCGACAGGGAATGGTTGAGAGAGAGAGATGGGTAAGGACCTTGAACCGAAATCGAATGCTACAGCGCACTAGTCCACTGGACCACGTCGCCCCCTCACCTGGATCTCTTTGTTCAGGGTGTTAATCCAGGCATCCACAGTCTTCTTGATATGCAGCTGCTCACTGGCATCCCTGTTGAAGGGAAACAAAGGTATGAGCTGGTACTGCAGACCCAACTCTGTTACACAGGATCACATGCATGCACACACCTGCCCGGTTTCCAGGTTAGGTGGCGTGTGGCTAAGTGAGGTCATCACTTAAGCAAAGAACTGAAGCTTGTATTTCATTCCATTGTTTATCATTATGACTGAACAGTTTCAACCTAAAAAACAGTACATACTAAAGGTCTCTTCCTGGAGACGTACTGTCGGGGGGTGGGTAGCGGCAGATTAGGGACAATTCAGCCTGGGAGAAGTATATGTTCAGTGCTGCAAGTGGTTGTTTCAGCTCTGAAGAGGGGGGCGAGGTGTCTGTTTGGGTACGTGATCTGACAGTATGTCTCCTGCAGCTACAGGAGGAGTCTAAACCAGGCTTAACGCAGCAACACCATTGAGAAATACTCATGAAGCTTTTGCTACACATAACCAATGCGAAAAACAGCATATCTGTGTAATAATAGGAAAATATGTATTGCACGAACACATTGGGAGTATACAGTACTACTGGCAAATCATTATTATTTCTAGACAAATAAGAAATGGCAGAAGGTAAACATTCTTTCCTGTCTTCACTTGAGTAATTGGAAACACAGGGTCTTTGTTGACAGCTATTTGTCCTTTTGAGTCCTGTCTTCAATCAACTGCATCAATATTACACACCATATATACAACACATACAACATATCCAGCTGTTGATGCCACCGTCCGTTTCACTTATACAATGCTGCTCCTTTTTATTTTCATTTGACACGTTTTTATATGATCCATGCTAAGTTTTAATATCCTGGTAATTATTCATAGCTTTATTATTATTATTATTCACTGTGGGTTGAGTTGATTATGTACCTCATAAAGTATGGACCTGCAAATTTACAGAAATCATAAAATGTATGACATATTCCGCAAATCAGCATGGCTCCTGCGTTCAGAAGGCATAACTCAGTTTTAAACGAATCCCTAAATTGTTTACTCCGCCGTGTTGATGTAAGATGGAGGAAATACTAATCACCAGCCTCCAGACTGCATCCAGACTGCACCATAATCTTCCTTTTTGTTTCCATCAAACCACCAGATGTACTATACGCCGTTGTACACAAGTTACATTTTAAGACACTGTGTCAGGTACTATTGATTTCAGCATGGTTGTTGCCGGGTTTATTACACCGCTGCCTGTGTAACGTTAAAGATGATGCAAAGCTCGACTGAGACGGAGACAATACCAGAAGGGCTGCAACATGCACGTTCACTCATTCCCTAATAACACGGGCCCTGGTGAATCCGCAGTGCTATTGTAAGCTGGTTCAGAAGGTCTAAAATGTCTTGTGTTGTGCTGCCAGGTTTGTTGATGCCAATTTATGAGAAGGGGTGAGGAGACTATATAAGCTTGTGTTATGTTGGAAAATTTGAGGATTTTCGTCATTATTATGCACACACGCACACGCACACGCAGACACAGACACAGACACACACACACACACACACACACAGACACAGACACAGACACAGACACACACACACACACACACACACAGACACAGACACAGACACAGACACACACACACACACAGACACAGACACACACACACACTTGTATTGACTATTCTCTCTTTATTTGGACAATAGTCCAAAATACCACTATAAATACTAAACATTGTTGTTCTTCAGCCATTTCACGGTAAGTCTTCCACGGCTTGATAAGTGAAAAGTAGATTTTACTATTATTAGTGGAGTTAAATTACTTTTTACACAGGAAAAAAAAATCTGTAACCATGGAGACAGACAAATTGTAGCCATGATCCTGAGCAGGATACTGCATCAGAAATAGACATTCTAAAAGGACTCATTAAATGTTCTCTGCACCTGTTTGCCACGTTCAACATTGCCTATGATGATGAATGGCCCTTAACCAAGAAAAGTTCTATTCCTTTTGCTTGTCAGATTTATTCTCATTCATTGATGGCAATGGGCCTAAACATAGCATGTGTGAAATGTGGGAAAAATAACTGCCTTTTTCTACAAAATGACTGCTCGCACATCCACTAAAAGCTTCTTTTGCTGGCTATATCATGGCAGCAGGGAACTGCGGAAATGATTAATGCAGCTAATCCTGTCTCGACCCGACTTAAGTCTGTGTAATTATGATAGCAGGATATCGCTTGCATACACATTATATGCAGATTTTCCACTGAATCTCTGTACCAGCAATGAACAATAAAAGAAAAAGAAAGAATAAAACGAATGAGACAGGCTCATGTAATTCCGTGTAGAAAATGTTTCAAGACCAAGCCACAATTAAGCATGGTATTTAGTCATTTTAATTGTTTTGTCTTGTATAATATTTGTCATCAATGGCTACTTCCACAACCACTTTATTTAGGAGAAACATCTTCATGCTGTGAAAATGTTGTAGTTGGCACTATGTGCGTCTATCCCCTGCTGACAAGATTATTTGGCATTCCTGGCTCATGGACAGAACTTTACTGCATTTACTTCCACAGCACTTTACAACTTTAGCTACAATAAATGTCAAATGTATAGCTCCAAGCAAAAGGGAAACCTCAACTAAGTATATAAGGCATTGATTAAAACCGCATAATGAAACCAATTCAGAATAATGTCCTTTTTTAAAGATTTTGACAGAAGTTACAAGACAGAAGTCACATGGGGGATGAGATGAAACAGCTGGAGAACTGCAAAGAATGCTGAAGCAGGCACCAACAGGACAAATACTATAGATGGTACACACACATCAGCTATGGGAGAGTGTTCAATAAGCCCATCGAGACAACGATACAAATAATGGAGGGAAGTCTGAGGAGACACAAATAACAGCAAGTAGAAACTGTCAAAATGGAGTCACAGGCCAAGAGACTGATGGGCAGTACATGAGAGGTGACGACGCAATGGTCTACTCTGTCATGATTCTACCGGTATGTAGAAAGAGAAACTGAAGTACTAAAAACAGATAACAAAGCACAATCTAAATATAGCACTGATATGACAAGAGGCATGTGAAAAGCTCCAGAAAGGTTCAAATGACTGAAACATCTCCTACACCAGAAAAAGCATTGGAGATGAGGGTACTAGTAATCTGCTGAGATGATGGCACATTACATGCTGCCCCTGTCCAAAACAGAAAAAGTCATTAAGGAGATGAAGATGGAAGGAGGGATGGGGAGATATACGTACTCCAAATATCAAGAAAGAAATGCAGGTGCTTTAAGAGCCTCAACTAGAGGAGGTAACAGCTTTCCATCTATGAACTTGTACACAGTATATGGTTTGTATAGGGATGCAGAAATGGAGCTGTTCCATCATGACCTGCATCCTAAAAAGATGTATGATTAGAAGGAACTGACTATTGGTACTGACTCATTTGGTCAGGAACAAGGCCAAGAGATCTAAGACTGAAAACGACACAGAAGAAAAAGAGTAGTTGCTACCAGTCATTTAGAAGAACGATACATTTTATTTCATAAATCAGCTTTCTGCCTGCATTCACAAAGTTGTTCTTCCATTTAGAACTTCTACATGAAAACGAGCCTGTCCTTGCCTTTAGTAAAATGTTAGCAATTGCCTGCCTCCCAGCAAGCCAAAAGGGTAGCTATTGCCATTAAACCTCCCGCAGTATTCATACGCCTCTGTGTGTGTGTGTGTGTGTGTGTGTGTGTGTGTGTGTGTGTGTGTGTGTGTGTGTGTGTGTGTGTGTGTGTGTGTGTGTGTGTGTGTGTGTGTGTGTGTGTGTGTGTGTAGACTCTCCTCTACGAATAATGTGAAAGGGGCTGCTGTCGGCTGGCCTATTAGACTATCCCTGCATCAGTCATTATGCTTCATAAATCAAGCAGAGGGGAATGGAAAGTGATAGAGGGAGAGAGAAAGAAAGAGGAGAGGAAGAATGAGGGAGAGAGAGAGAGAGAGAGAGAGAGAGAGAGAGAGAGAGAGAGAGAGAGAGAGAGAGAGAGAGAGAGAGAGAGAGAGAGAGAGAGAGACGGAGACAGAGACAGAGACAGAGACAGTGTGAGATAGGGAAAGAGAGAGAACGGGGAGATATATTGGTTACAAGCATCTGCACAGAAACAAAGCCACACACACACACACACACACACACACACACACACACACACACACACACACACACACACACACACACACACACACACACACACACACACACACACACACACACACACCGTACCCACCCACCCACACACACACACACACACACACACACACGCACGTTTAAAATAAGCTCCATTGGCTTTTCATCCTCTGCAGGTCTCTGAAGGTGACAGCAACACGATAAGACCACGGTGTACAAGTGAGCCTGTGTCTCCACAATCTCCTCTCCCCACCACCTCCACCTCCCTCCATCCTCCCCTACATCAGCCACACCATGGTGGAAGGGATAGGGCGGTCTGAGGAGGGAAAGGAAGCCTGGAGGGAGATGAAGTTTCACGTAGAAGGGAGCAGACTACCACCGCAAAACATCGCTGCGGCTCCCAAAAAGAAGCCCTGCATCACCGTATAGCATATAAGAATGAATTTCCCAATTTATCACTGTGTGATAAATAACTTCATTTGATATTCCCGAAAATTACATAGCAACGAAGCAAGCATTTTAAAAACTGTATAATAGACCAGAATAGAATGGAGCAGAGTTTTTTAGATAGAAAATTGAAAAGCTTAATCAATGATGCCTTCACATATAGTAGACAATTACTACAGTTGTGAGCAACGCTGTTACTAGACAATTAATTTGTATTGAACGGCTTTTTGCAGAACTGTGAAAAAGCGTAGCACGTTTGTTGAGCACGCAGCGCGAGGCAAAATGAAGCCAGAAGATAACAGTAGAGTACACTATACACACACACACACTAAACACACACACACACAGACACACACACAGAAACAGACACAGGCAATCAAACAATGAAAGAAATGAGTAGTTATTAAAATAGCACTGCCAGTACAGCAGATTACAATTCAAGAGGGGAAGGCAGCCAGTAAGAGTGACAAGAGGGAACAAGAGAGCCAGGAGAGAGAGAGAGAGAGAGAGAGAGAGAGAGAGAGAGAGAGAGAGAGAGAGAGAGAGAGAGAGAGAGAGAGAGAGAGAGAGAGAAAGAAAGAGAGAGAGAGATCAAGGGCTGCATTGCAAATGCTGTGGAGGGCTAGAGGCCAGCTGCTGTCTCCGGGCAGAGAAAGCCTCCAGCTCTGGGGCAGGCGGCTGGATGGGAGCCCAGCCCAACCGAGCCCAACCTCCAGTCCAGCCTCTCCTCTCCTTTCTTCTTGCCACTCTCTCCTCCCTTTCTCTCTGCTCCATCAATCCATCCCTCCATCAATACGTCCAT
Source organism: Engraulis encrasicolus (assembly GCF_034702125.1). Lineage (NCBI taxonomy): Eukaryota > Metazoa > Chordata > Actinopteri > Clupeiformes > Engraulidae > Engraulis > Engraulis encrasicolus. The sequence continues at coordinate 40,473,494 of NC_085875.1, read as the reverse complement.
CCTCAATTCCCAGATAACCCCCCACCCATGTCAGAAAAGCCTGGCTTTACAACCCCGTCGTGACAGTTTTGCTCCTACGCGCTCTGTGTGTGCGTGCGCTCTGTGTGTGTGTGTGTGTGTGTGTGTGTGTGTGTGTGTGTGTGTGTGTGTGTGTGTGTGTGTGTGTGTGTGTGTGTGTGTGTGTGTGTGTGTGTGTGTGTGTGTGTGTGTGTGTGTGTGTGTGTGTGTGTGTGTGTGTCGTGCAAAATGGACTCGGCTAATCAGATGATGCTTCCAGACACTTGATTCAAAATGGAGTACAATTGATCCAGGGGGCTGAAGGTGACCTTCAATTAACCCTGGCAATCCGCTTGGTCTCTGTGACACCGCGTCCCAAGAAGAATCACTCAATACCGTCATTATTCCCCTGCACAATCCTCCAGCATTCAAATGGCCATGTTAGGCGAGGAGCGAAGGGGCTCGAATTGAGATGGATATTGTTTGGAGGGTGCCAAAACCTCACAGCGTATGCGTATCCCCCCCTTTTTTGCCCTCCCCTACTCTGCCGATTATACACAGTTCATCCAGAGCCAGCAAATACATATCCATCGAGAAGTGAATGGAAGAAAATATTGCTAGGAAAACAAGGGAAACATTTTTGCCTTTTAAGCACAAACGAAGAACAGTATTTGAGGGAGGACTGCAACTTGAGGTTTTAGAAGGGAGGCAGGCAAGTAATACGATTACAATAACGAAATCCTGTGGAAAGTCTAGTGCAAGGAATAGGAGAACAACAGAAGAAGGCCACAAAAAATGTCTCAAACTTGTTTTTTTGTGTGTGCCGTATTTAAACGACCGTTTCTCTTCTGAAGGAGAAGTGTATCTGGCAGAGTCTCAAACAAATAAGTGACTGAGGGGAGGAAAAGCACTCAGGAAAAAAAAAGAACAAAAGAACTTCATGATGGAAAAATGGCTCCTGATGATGGGGCGCCTAGCCAAGCTGAGCTGAAGCGAGCAGAGCGGTCTACTTATGTAAGACACCAGGACTGGGGCGTGGGGTCAATCACCAATCATCAGCCTCGCCACACTAATGACAGCAATTACGAGCACTGGAATTAAAAATAAATTCCAAATTCCTGGCTGAAGAGCAAGTAAGCAAGCAAGCTTTTGCGTTAGACGTTATGCAATGATCTGCTAACGAGTCGGCTGAACACTGTGCCCACTTTTTTTTATATTCCTTTCAGTTGAACAGCATGATTGTAGATGTTGGGGGTGGGGTGGTATGGGGTGGGGGGAGTTTGAGATTACTCCTTCACTGGTTTCACATTCATAATATGGCTCCAGTCTCCCTTGGCAATGGCGAGTCATGATATCACACCATCCAATGAATTATGCGACTTACTAATGGCATTCTGCTGTATTACTGCACAATAATGCAACAATTTAGGCTAGAATGGGTTACAAAAACATCACACTTCTTCTCAGGGAAGAAAACTCATTTCATGTGTGGGTCTGAGAAAGAAAACCAAAATGTTGACAACTTCAACAAATGCAAGTGAGCTTCGTTAATATTTCAGTAAAATGGATGGAGCGTATAAAACCACAACCATGTCTTCATTTTGCCATGTCACCATGCTAAATGAATAAAGTCATCACTGCTGGCTATACGAAGCGTGAGATGCTACCGTCTCGCTGGCATTTCCCGAAGTCACATCACCAAGCACCAGGCAAACAAAACATAACAAGCGAGCATCTGGCGAACCCTATTCATCCCCACCCCACAAATCCACGCAACCCTCCCCAACCCCACCACTCGACTCCATCACCCCCTGCTTCCCTCTCCCCCTGGTGACCTTTCGGAACGGAGAAAAGAGCAAAGTCATTACGGAAAGGAAGCGCCATCAAACAGCATGTTTACGTTCTTCAACTGATGCAAAAAAGAGGCACTGTGATTAAGGCTGCCATTTTGCAGGTGATTAGAACGAGGGGGCCACACAATCAAGTTGAGAAGGACAAAAAAAGAGATTAGGGAAATAAAAATAGAAATTCGTGCATGAGAATTTAGTTGGTTTAAAACTGTTATTGTGACCATTTTGACTCTACGTGGAGTGCAAGAGTCAGGATTTATACTGTGCTCTATGGAATTCCTCCAACTTTGCTCCCGGAAGGTTTTTTTCTCAGTGAACGTCTGTTTACGAGCACTTACTACTGCAGAACGTGTGAGCTCATGCAGCAACTGTCTTGTTTTCCCTAAAAACACAATACGTCCCAGGGTATGTGGATTCGAAGTCATTTTTGCTACCCTCCAGTGTCCATAAGGAGACATTAACTGCTCTCCACCCTTGGTCCCCGATACTTGTGATTTATCGATAAGAAAGCTGTTCTGATTTACCGTTGTCAAGTTTTCACGGCCAGTATAGTATACAGCCTAAAAACAATCCGTTTCCCAGATAGTACTCCAGAGGTCAGAAGCAGACTCCGAGACTTATTGCCCTCATATTATACTTCCTATCCTGACATCTTCATTTAGACGTTGAGGAACAACTAGAGACTTAAAGAAGGCTGTTGGCAATGCTGGGATAGGTCAGTCCTCCAACATCGCTGGCTAGACTGGCTCCTTCTGTGTCCTTAGGCAGCCGCTTTCATCATCAGCCTTTATTATTCATAATGCTCAAAATGACACTTTGGCTCTTAAAACTGCCACTTTCCCCTCCTCTTCCCCTGGAGAAGTTTTTCCCCAGCTGGAGAGAGAGAGAGAGAGAGAGAGAGAGAGAGAGAGAGAGAGAGAGAGAAAGAGAGAGAGAGAGAGATATCTGGCTGTGTGCATCGTAAAAACCATAACCCACTCCCCACCTCCGGAGAGAGGCCCCATTTAAAGTCACATTGAGACGGGATGGGAGCGGAGAATGAGTCTGACCTCCTGCTACTGCAGCTGCTTAACCTCACACAATCTGCTCCAACACTCCACCCACCTCTCCTAGCACCGAAAACACACACCAGCTCCAGCCTAGCTCTCGAAAAAATACCTTAAAGTTTGTAGAAAAAGAGGCTATTTTCGTTTGTGTAATGGCTTGTTTTTTCGGTCTCTGCTCTTTTCTTTTTGCTATCATTCTCTCTCTCTCTCTCTCTCTCTAGAGAGAGAAAGAGAACATGACTGCAACATAAATTAGAGGGCTCTTGAGGAGACGATGTTCCTTGTTCATCGGGCATTAGTCATATACTCCCTCTGGACAATTGCTCCGAAACGTTCTTCTAAATCGAAAGGAAAAAAAAAAGATGTGTGTATAAATGTCTCTGAATTGCGCACACACTCTGAATGACTTCATTTTACTTCTTATTGTCACCTAAAACTGCCGTGCCTGTGTTTCAGAACACTCTAGGGCTGGGATGGATTGGTATGTGTCCAAGGGATTGTTACAATGGCTCTCGAGGGAGCTTTTCTAGAAAGAAAATCTCTGTTCAATGTTTCTGTCTTAATTAGAAAGCTGACGGCTTCTATGGCTACATTGTTGAGCTGCCTGTGTTTGCTACGTGCTGTCAATTCTCATCTCCCACTCACCACAACACAAACATACTCACTGAAAAAAAAACAACGTATTACCTCAATTCTGCAAAAATACCAAACCAATACACACAAAAATGAACCCCCATCAGTTGTATTGGAAATAATTAACTGCCTTTTGGGTGCACACTCAACGAACTGAACAGTATTTTCTCCATTTTGAATAGGGCGGAATAAAATATGCTTATATAAAAAAGCTTACTAATCATCATCTAAAAATAAGTGTTGTGTTAGCCTTGGGGGAAAAAAATAACAAACATAAAAAAATCCTGAAAATAAATCGCTTTTTAAAAATGTGGCCTCTGAAGGAGGCGGTGGCCGTCTTCACACTTGACATGTGGCATTGAGTTTATTGGGTGCAGCACAGTGCCGGCAGCGCAGGGCCATGAAGGGACCACCTCTGACAGCTGCCAATCACATTGAGCGTTCCGTTTGGCTTGGCCCTTTGCTGCCTGGAGTGTGCTCTGAGGCCCGCTGTCACTCAAAAATGTGTGTAACCACGCACGCACACACACATGCACGCAGACACAGGCACACACACATACACACACACAGACACACAGACACACACACTCTTTTGGGATCCGGACGGAAACTCTGCATCTTGTCGCAGTCTACATAGACTCCTTGTGTCAAGAGGCTCCTCACAGCATGAGGGAACGTCTTGAATGAAAGGCAGCCAAGGTGACAATATTAATATTGTTGGAACGACACATTTGTATTACTGTAGGGGGACATTCAATTCTAAGTGAGCCTTGTGGAACTGGAGATGACAATGTGCTAGCGGTACTACCTGACTATATTCACAAGTGCTATTGCGGACTCCTGCCACCAGTATCTCCGTTTTTTTAATCCCCTGGAAGGTAGAGTAGTGTAACATTTATGACACGATTGCTTGGCATGTCTTAAAAGTTACTCATTATGATCATATTATTTTGTAGCTTCCGGTGTTTCCAGTGAACATGCATAACATGGTTGACACTCGATTGCGTGAAACGCGTTCCCATTTCCATATAAAGTACTCCCAGTACTCCCCAAATGCCATTTGGTTCGTGTATTGCCACATCAATATGGTATTTTTGCTATTCCCTTTGGTACATTTGGTTTTAGCAGTATGACTATTACTTCTATAAACATATTAATTAAAAAGAGTCTGAAGAAGGCTTGAAGAAGAATGCAGTGATGGTGGCATGGTGATGAATTTTGACACAACGGCACAGCTGTGGTATATTAATGTGCTACTCTCATCAGAATGCAAACAAAAAAACAGCAACAACAACAAAAAGAGACGTCTGATCTAAGTAAATCAAAAGCATGCAAAAATAGATCCCGTCTGTAAGACAATTGTAACATACACAATGTTTGACCGTTTTAAAAAATACTCTGCTCACCCATGGAAATATGGAAGAAAAAAAAACACACAGACACTAGTGGTGTGGATCAGAGCATGGCAACCCGACCGAAGCCCGACGGGCCGGGTCGGAACCCGACGGGCCGGGCCGGACTCGGACAAAAAAAATAGAATATCTGTCGGACTCGGGTCGGGCTCGGGCTTGAACCAAACAGACATTGTGAAAATTGTAAGCAATCAGAGGAAACGTTTCAGTTCATGCAAACGGCAGTTTTGTGATTAAAAAATAAGTAATTGAATATGCATAAATGAAAATGTTGGTAGGCTACTCGTGCGAGTGATTGGCTGTATGCACGCGCCAGTTACCAGTGGCAACATAGACGCTCACTCCCAGTCAGCCGAGCAGGAATGCCGAGTCAACTTGCTTTCTTAATAAGCGCCAAATACAGTTGTCAGTGAACGCGTGGTCTTTTGTTGTAGGCCTAGTGTAGGCCATGTTTTAGCATGCCTTCGGTGCTGTCTTAAATGTTGAACATAAAATGACGAAGTTTGTCACTGCATTGCTCGCCAAGGATTACATTTCCAGCAAGGGGTAGCAAGGAGCATAATATGGATTAAAGAAGACGCACACGCTACGTGGAGTTGCCTAAGGTAGGGGCGAAGAGGTTTCCTGTTACTACTTTGTCCGCTGTGACATTTCATGTCCTTCACGTAGGTTCTTAATTCTTGTCATTTTACTGTAGCCTACAGTTGTAACTATGCGCGTGCAACCTTTCCTGATTTTATATTGACCGCATGGACATCAGGGGAAATGACATTCTCTTGGAGGGCCGAACAGGCTACTGTTCTTCGGGGTGAACTTATAGCCCATCCTTCTTAACGACAAGGAGTGACATCTTCACCGGCTCGCGGGGATTTATTTGCACTAACAGTAACGTAACAAATGCGTCCATAGCCGCGCTGACTGCATCCAAACCGTATTCGTTAGTTTTCGCCTTTCTTATCCTCTCACGCCCCTCCCATGCATTTGATCACAGCACCCAACATCTCTGGTCTAACCGAAAGAAACATAAGGTGCGCTGTCACATGTATGCGTGTGTTTATACTTACTATGCGTGCGTAACTAAATTAGGCTACAGCAAATTGCCTCATCCTAGTTGCCTATCCTGGCTATTTATCACGTGCTATTTTGAGTATGAAGGAGGCCACATAGAAAATATTTCTTGCGCACAGGTTCTGTTGTTATTACAGTGGTCTCGGGCTTCGGACGGGTTCGGACACAAACATTTTAATTAGTCTCGGGCTCGGGTCGGGGTTGATCACTTTTCTGTCGGCTGAGGGCCGGGCTCGGACAGAAAAAACCGGCCCGAGCCACGCTCTAGTGTGGATCGGCACTGCCCACACGATCCGATTCGATCACGATTCGGGAGGTAGCGATCCGATTCGATTCGATTCTATGCGATCCGATCCGATCCGATTCAATTCTACAATGCATTGCAATGCATTACATTTCTACTGAAAGCAAAGCAAATGTTTAATCAGTCATGATGAGGCAATGCAAGTAGTCATATACTGAGCAACAATTTATTGGCTGTTTTCTGTATCAGTCTGTATCAGTCTTGCAATGTTTTGAAGTGCTTTTATTTAATTTAACATTTATTTGCTCCCGAAATATCCATGGAAGTAATTGAAACTTAAAAAAATTGCCGGATCGATTCTGGAACTTGCCGGATCGATTCTGGATCGTCCATGCCCCGCATCGATTCGGATCGCCGAATCGATCATTGTTGACACCACTAACAGACACACACATGAACAAAAAACCTGCAGGACGCCATTTTTACGTTTACAGTGTAAACAAGAGCAATTATAGATGGCAACCTACCCCTCTGGCCAACGCTATGCATGTAATGTTGTGTGCATGTGTTTGCCAAGGTGTATGTTTGGTGCCCCCTGCAGTCGACACACACACCACACACCACAGGTGAACAAACAAGACAGATAGACAATCATGCACACACACAGGGTCAATGCAATACCGGACCCTAACCCGTCTCCACGAGAGTCAGGTAATAATGTCTTCACTTATGTGTATGTTCCCCTGCCGGCCGTGTGCCATGCGTGCTGCCTGCCCTTACCTGTTGTTGGCGACGGCCTCCAGTTGCCAGTGCAGGGCCTCTCCCTCGCGGGCCCTCAGGATGGCCTCAAGGTTCTCCTCCATGACCTTCCTGCTGCGTCGCACCTCCCGCAGCACCTGCCCTGCGTCCTCGAACATGGAGGGCGGCGGAGGCTTCTTCTGCAGTGCGCTGGGCCGCCCCAGGGGCACCGCTGTGGGCATGAACACCGACGACGCTCCCTGAGGCCGCTGGTGGAGGGACGGGAAGATGAAGGGAGAGGGACGGAGAGAGAGAGAGACAGACAGAGAGAGAGAGAGAAAGAGAGAGAGATGGAGAGATATGGAATAACTTTTGTTATTATAGTATTGTCTTACTGTATTATATTGGCTTTTGGCAACACTGTACTGGCACAGTCATGGCATGATGATAAGAGACTGTTTGAATTTCAACTCGAGACTCAGAGCAAGAGTCAGACATTGTTGTAGGATACAACTGAAAAATTCTTCAATGTCTCTTAAGTGAACATCAGATGTCTAACGCCTAAATGCCTGTGTAGAAGTGGCACTCGAAATATTCTTTTACAGGGAATAGGACGACAAAAAATTGCAGTATGTGAGGACATGTACTCTATTTTTGTACACATGCGGTTGGTCATGACAGAATAAAGAGCTTTCACAACAAGGCAGCAGCAACGACCACCATGAAAAAGTACAGCGAGATAAAGCAAACGAATGAACGATGAGCAGAAAAGGGGGAGGAAGAAAATAAACGAGAAGAGAGCTGAAAGAAGCACCATAAGGAATGAAGGAGAGGGGAGAAGGGAAGAGACGAGCGGGGCGAACAACACGGAGGCGAGAGTCACAGAGAGAAAAATGGCGCAGGGTAATAGCCCCTGTTTGGGCGACCATCCATCTTAATCCTCTGCTTCCTCTAACCCATTGCATTCGATCGGCAATCACGACACATTGGTTTGTTCGTTCGCTCGCCCCCGCACTCTTTCCTTTTGCTATCCACCCACCCACCAACCCTCGCACCCTCCGCCCTCCCACCACGCACACACACACAGCACCACCTCCACCACCCCCATCCTGCTTTTCTTTCCAGCGCGCGTAGCTGGGTGCAGCTGCGAGTCCTTGGCTGTTTCTCTCTTTCATCCTCCCTCCGAATATAAATCTATCAGTGAGGAGCGTAAATCCATCACGCAGAGGGAAGAGAGAGGAGCGAAGGAGGCAGAGACAGAGAGAAAGAGAGGAGGGAGAGGGGGAAAAAACGGGAGAGAGAAAGAGACGGAAGCAGATATGGCTACCACCCACCCTCACCTTGCAGAGATGGCACGGCAAACTCAGCCTTCGATAGGTTTAAAAATAACATGGTGTATACATTTACCTCCCCGTCGTTGTACTGGATTCGTTTTAAAAGCAACATTATATAAGTTCCCATTCTGTTGTGTCTTTTTCCAGCCAGCTACATAAAAAAATGATAATATCAAATGTTGATGTAATCATTCATTTTAATGGGACATACAGTACTTTTCTGAGAGAAAGATACAGACTGTACACCTGCTATTACAGCTACCTAAGGGAGTGCATTACAGAATGAGGGGCTGTGGTTTGGAATGGAACACACTATGAGAATGATAGCTTTCTACACCGTCGATCCCATTATGGCAAAGAGCTGCTTTTTGGCACGTCTGCAAGTTTTTTATCAGTGCTTTTATCATGTCCGCCCTTGCATTATGCCCTTGCTCAGCTGTTAACTTCAAACTTAAAATTATTCCACAATGCATAATGTGCAAAGTAATAATAAAAAAAAACGCTTCAAAACTCTATCTCCTGCTTCTGACCCTGCCAAATTTGAAGAGAGATAGCAACAGGGGAATTATTGTGGAGGGTATAGGGATGTCTGATTCATTTAGGTTTTAGTAGTGATCCAAGATCGCTAAAATGAAGGGTGGTAGGAAGGATGAGGAGACAATGGTCGTCAGTTATAGGTTTTATCGGGATGCTGCGAAAACGTCCTATCACACAAGTACAAAGCAAAGATAGGATACTTTGAAATATATGTACATCTTTTCAATTCATTACTGAAGCAACAACTTTGTGAATTTCAAAATCCAACCTTATATTGAGTTAGGAATCCCAAATAAGCGATCGTACATCATTGATTGACCTTTATGTATGTTACCTTGTAATTAACGCCACAATTAAGTAATGTCAGTCAACCACCTATGTGATTTACACGCCGCCACAGGTGAAACTGCATCATCAAAGTGTTGTATTCAGTAAAACAAAGATGGTTAATTGATAAAGCTAAATAAATGTGATGGCTAAGTGGATTGTGTGCAGAAATTCCTTTAAAGAGAATCTTCTTTGGAAAGTATATCTCAATAAGCAATTCATTTCACTACCCCAGTTCTATTAAAATGCTTGCAACCGTAATGCCAGTCATTTTATTTATTTACTTCTGTATAAACTTATGGTATGGCATGACATTTGACTTCTACAACATTGCATTCAGCTAGGTAATGTAATGTAAATGTAATCTTTGCATGTAGGGAAGTACAACTTTGAATTTCTTCATATAAGGGACTTGCAATGAAATTCGAATGAAACATTCATGGCATTCAGCGCATTTTGATTAACTTCACTCTGCAGATTCAAAAGCCACTGTGTGTGGGAGGTTTACAAGTCTGTTGCATGTGTTGCACGGGGTTGCTGTGAGCTTTTATAAATAAGGCCGCTTGTATAATACTGAAGGTAGCAACTCCTGTCATGACACCTCCATCTGACATTGGAAAATATTTTTGCAGGTGTATGGGCCTATGGCACATACGGTACACATAGTTTTTCTTGCTCTCATAGACTCCAAACACTCACAACATTACAGTCTTGCACATCCTTTTTTGTAAGCCACACTCCATCTAATGAAACACAAAAACAAAACAAAAAGCTGACATGAAGTGAAAAGCCAAAGAGGGTGACACTCGATATCGCGTTAGCGCGCTATTTAAATTAGTCATAGCACATGTCTGCCAGTGTGTGTGTTCATCTCCCACCGGGGGCATTAGAGGAGGATTTAATGGATATCCAGAATCACCGAGCAGAGGCAGCTCTTCTTCCAGGTGAGTATTAACGTCACTGTGTAGATAATGAAGAGGTTCTATAGAGGGTATAACTCCTCGCATTGACCACCTGCCCCATTTTAAATTGTACTGCACGCCAATTTGAACCTGTATCTCATGTCCCACACATAGCTATAAACATCCAATTTTTTTCATTACGAAAACAAGAAAGCAGAGATACTAGGCCATTAAGAATTTGAATATGTATTATTATGGAAACTAATATCATACTATGTACTGTTAGGCCTATGAGATTAAATTGAACAAATTGTGTTTGTCCCAGGGCTGACCTCTTGCAAGCTTGGCAGAGCCGATTGGCTAGCTGTGTCATTATGAAGGTATAATGCAGTGTTTCTCAATCTTTTTTTAGGCGAGGCACCCTTACAATTCATGAAAAATTTCAAGGCACCCCAAACCAACAAGCCGTAACATGGCATCACATCCGATACCACAAAAGGTAAGAAAAGTATTATATTACGCAATTTATTTATGCATCAAACCCTAACTCATCACTTGGCTGGTTTAAGAAATACAGTAGGTTCCTCTCATCACAATTTTATTGTCGTAGTAGGAGAAAAAAATCACTCACACACGTACACGCACACACACCCATGCACAGACACACAGACACCAATTATCCAAGACTAACTAAATTTAAAAAACTCATAATCAGCTACTAACAGTTCTGACAGCAGAAGGGTGACCCTGATGTTAGGAGGGTTCATTTAAGGATTTGTTGAGCTGCAGTATCCTGCCAATCAGTTTAATTTTTGGATGACACTTCATCTCTCCTACAATCAGAGAATGAAATGGTTGGTAATTACGACGTGGCTGCAGGTCACCAAACTTCCGTCTGCAACGTCGGCAAATGTTTGATAGAAATAAAACAGCAACAGCAGACGTGAAAACAACAAGAGCAAAAACAGCAACAACGATAGCGATATGAAATTCGGCAAAGCTAGGGCTATTTATAGCAGCCATTGTTTGGCGCCGCTGTGCACAGGTGTGAAGTAGCGATAACGATAGCGCTTGATTTATCTCTGTAGTTTGCCGTTTCTTCAGAGATGGCGGCGCCGGTGGTGGTGGCAGGCCAAAGCTGCAGTCCCCGCCGCGGTGCCATTGTGTCCACAACACTCACTCGGGGGACTCGGGCCGCCGTGCACGGACTGCACAGCAGCGTGGAAGAGGTAAAGAGGTAGAGGATGAGAGGAAAGAGAGAAAGAGACAGATCGGAGAACAGCAGCAGCAGGAGAAGGAGGAAGACAAGGAGAGCGAGTGGGGAATAGGAGGAGAGAGAGACAAACTGTGCAGCAACAAAGAAGAGGTAAGGAGGTAGAGGAAGAGCAGAGAGAAAAAGAAAGAGAGAAAAAGGGAAATAAGGGAGTAGAGACAGCAACAGGAGAAGGAGGAGAAGTAGAGAGTGGAGAATAAGGAAGAGAGAGAACGAATGATGGAGAGAAACGGAGAACAAAAAGCCTTGTAAACCTGCCACTGCAGAGGCAGTGGGTTGCTATGGGAACACACCATGGAGACCGGAGCAGCGGCAGGCGGAGGATGGGGATGGGGAGGGGGAGGATGGGCTGGAGCTGGAGCTGGAAGAGGAGCGGGTACCGGCGCCGAATGGAGGGTGCTCCCACAGCTCGCCACAGGAAAAGCATCACGCACCTGCAAGAGACAATGGCAGAGAGTAAGGGAGAGAAAGAGAAAAAGAGAAGAAGAGAGAGGAAGAGAGAGAGAGGGCAAGAGGTAGACAGAAATAGAGAGAGAGAGAGAGAGAGATGAAGAGAAGAGTAACACCACAGTCGTCTCTGCTACATCCCAGTCTCCATGCTAACGGCAGCACTTTACAAAAGCGCCATTAAACACCCTCCATAAATAACCATTAGCTTTTTTTGGCGCTCGCGCAGACACATTAGGTCATTCAGAGGCCTGCTAATGGTGTTAGTAGTAGTAGTAGCAGGCGCCAAAACAAAACAAGACAAAATAAAGGCTGCAATGAGTCAGATGATGGTTATTTACGGGCTGCAAATAAAGTATTTAGGCATGAACATCGCCGCATGGAGCCCTGTGCGCCGCCACTCTGCGTGACAGACAGGCACGCAAGTTTTATGGTACGGCGCAAGGCGAGGCGGATGAGTGACATTCTATTAAAGCGCCCGGCACGTAGACAAGGGGAGCGGTGTCACATGCATTTTTTTGCTCTTCCCATCACCCCCATCCAACAGACATGGACACACCCACACCCACACCCACACACAGACACAGACACGGACTCGCACACGGACACATTCATGCGCACGCACAAATCCGCCATCACCAGAGACGGCCAAAGAGCATTCCAATCCTGCATCCTCAATTATATGCTAATGTGTCATTTGCCTTGTGACACATTATTCTTGGCTGATGGAATTTTTCAGCTGCAAAGGCGTGCCTGGAAACTCAATGGGCTGCCTGTCGGGCTGGGCGAGAGGTGGGGAGTGTCTGGTGGTAGGGTGGGGGTGTCGTGGGCTGTGAAGTAGGTACTGCTTATGTTGGGGTAGGGTGGGGGTAGGGGAGGGTCTACGCTGAACAGACAGTTACAGATGGAAACAGGAAGCGATACATTTCGCCAAGAATGAAGAAGTGTTGTCAGTTATTAGGGCACGGGAAGGAGGAGGACAAAAGTAGGGCTGCAAAATTGTTTTCTGGACCCTGGCACAGCCGTCTGAGAAAGGGATGATTGTGGGAGGGTAGGGAGGTATGGAGGATGGGAGGGAGGTGGAGAGAAGGAGAGAGAGGCTCCATCTTCTCCTCGATTTCCTTGCTAGCGAGGCCCAGATCGATTAGCGTCTACTAACATGGAAACCCTAAAATGGGCAGTTGGGTACAATCACCGGCTGGCAGATTGGAAGAGAGTGCTATCGATGGGCTGCTAGCTAGGATGAATGCTACTCAAAACAACAGCGTTGGCGTTGTCTGTGGGAGCGGGGGGGGTAGGGGGTATAAAAAAAACACACACACACACATATCTACACAGCACACACATCCTTCACACCAATCTGACCTGAAAATGGGTACACAGCTGGAGCAAATCACCTTCCAGACTCGTAAAAGCTTGAAGGGCATCTGTTGAGCGGGTGGGCATGGGGGCGAGGGGCTACCGAACAATAAACCGCTTTCAGCTTGTTTGAAAGCTTCTGACTGCCTGGACAAAGGGTTTTTTCCCCCCAGAATAGCAGTATTTGGAGTGACTTTACCTCCATGTCTGAGCCAGACCCTTTGGAAAAATATTTAGGCACTCTACATCGCAAAGCCCTACCGCATACCACAAGGTATCGATAGGGTAATCCAAACATCTGTCAGAAGGTGTAATTTTCAATGGAGTAATTAAGGTTTGGTCTGTCAAAACCGGGCTCTGTGAGGTGCTGGTGATATGTAACCTGACCTGCAGCAAGCTTTGCATCTCGCTCTTCAGTCGGCCAAGGTCCTGCAGCATCTCATTCGCCCTCCTAGCCGCGGCGCTGGAACTCTCCCCGGCCTCTGCCTCGGCCTCAGACAGTGGACCTGGCTCAGCTGCCCTACCCAGCCTTGGCGCCACTTCCTGGGGCCTCCTCCTTCCTTCTTCTGCAGGTCTGCCTGGAGAGGTCCTGTTGACCTCAAGGCGAGCCTGGTCTTCCCTGAGGAGAGAGAGAGGGAGAGAGAGGTGGGGATGAAAACATTGAAAATAAATCGCTTAGGGTGACTGGAATAACAAGCATGCGACTCTCCTTTCTGCACACCTGCTCAGAAGGAGACGGGGCCCTAGGTAGTGTGCTACAGACACACTCAGACACAATCAAATCAAGTCTCTGTGGTGCTACCACATGTCTAGCATTTGTTACGGTTCGACATAATGCGTTTTTGTGGCGGGAGCGAGCGAGCGAGGACAGCTCAAGATTGTGGAAACTTACACGGAGGGGCGTACTGCGTCTGTTGGGCAATGGGTGATTATGAGCACTTCAGCTTCCAATAGCTAGTGCCACTCCACCAAAACCACCATCCATTTCTAACGTCTCAGCCCTGTGTCAAGTCAGGGCATGTCTTATTTTTCTATTTCTGAGTAAAAAAGAAAAGCCCTCTAACCTAAAATCACTCAGTAACTTAAAACATTACACAAACACAAAGTAACACTAAAACGTAAAGTCTCTCAAGACTTGTTTTAGAATATGTCAATACAAGAAGTTAAATGTTCTTGAGATGTTTCAACTTGCACAAGCAAAATTAGCCTACCTCATATACGTAAAATGGAAAAAAAAGAAAAAAGAAAACTAAGAGTTCATTTTTTGCAAGAGAGAGAGGCAGACAGAAAGGCACTGTAGAGAAAGACAAAGACTCAGACCACACCGCAGCATGGGGACACGCTAAGTGCTTTTGTGCCTCGTGCCGCTAACTTGAGAAATCATTATACAAAAAGATGATTTAAACAGAAAGAAAATAATAAGAAAAACATCACCTAAACAAAAAAACTAAACAAAAAAGCAAAGCAACATAGAGAAAAGAAACAAAGCAAAAGCAAACATCTCCATCTGGCCGGAGAGGTGATTAGCCCTCTGGGAGCTGAGCGCACATTACATGACTCACACCGTGGACCCGGTCCAACTACCGCCGCCACCACAGCAACAGCAACAGCAGCAGCAGCAGCAGCAGCAGCAGCAGCAGCACGTTCCACTGCCAGCAAAAATCAATGTGGTAGTTTAGGCTACACTGTGGCCAGGGCACTCCTTGTTTGTTTGTACGCCTGCTTGGAATGTGTGTGCAACGTGATGCTAATGTCTTTGATGTATGATTGGTGTGCAGTTTAGTGTGCGTTTGGTTTATAGTGTTTGTCAACATGTGTGTGTGCATTTTTGCTAGTGTGTGTGCAGAGGTGCGTGTGTGTGGGGGGAGGGCGTGGCGTTGATGTTTATGCATGCTGTCATGTTGTGTTTGTATGAGTGCAAAGCATGTGTTATGTCTTTGTCTGTGTTTGTACTGGTGAAGAAGCCAGGAATCAGAAGTTCATGGAGAGGACACAAGACTATATTTGCCTCCTGTTGATGCTACCGGCATCATTAATCACAAGTGTCACGCGCCGTGAGACGAGTGTGTGGTGGACCACTCTGTAGCCCAAGCTCAGAGCCAGCCATTGTAGCGCGGCATGCACACACGTACACAAGTACACACACACACTGTACGTACACACACACATACACACACACACACACACACACACACACACACACACACACACACACACACACACTGTACGTACACACACACACACACACACACACACACACACACACACACACACACTGTACGTACACCCACTGTACGTACACACACTGTACGTACACACACACACACACACACACACACACACACACACACACACACACACACACACACACACACACACACACACACACACACACACACACACACACACACACACACACACACACACACACACACGGCTGGATAAATAAAGCCCAGCAGCCCGATCAGCGAGAGAAGGTAGGGAAAAACACCGCTCAGCTCACCCCAGACTGCTGCACCACCAGCCAGGCAAGATGCTGAGACAAGCAGAGGCTCAAATTGAGGCTGAAGGCCGTGTTTACCCTGGCTGCACTGCCAGTGATAATGGGCAAGGTGGGGTGGGCTTGGGGCTTCTCAGAGAAGAGAGGGCGTGCGTGTGTGGGTGAAATGTAGTGTGTGTGATGCGTGTCAGAGGGAAAGAGAGAGAGAGAGAGAGAGAGAGAGAGAGAGAGAGAGAGAGAGAGAGAGAGAGAGAGAGAGAGAGAGAGAGAGAGAGAGAGAGAGAGAGAGAGAGTGTGTGCTATGGGGTTAGACGGAAGGGTAAGAGAGGGGTCACGTCTAACAAGTTGCAGCCAAGTAAGGGGCCTTAGTGGGGTGGCTTATGGTGGTATGGGGTGATGAGGTAAAGGGGACGGGATGTGGAGGGGTTTGGGGGTTCAGAGTGGTGCAGACTGGCGATCCATCTCAAGTTACGACCGGACCCCAGCAGCTTCAACACTGCCGTGCTTGTGCGGCTTCGGAGCAATTAATCACCATCGAGACAGTTTCCAGTCCCTGGCTGTCGGCCGGACGGCTGGCAATCCAAAAATCCACACAACACACACTTCTTGATGTTGATGTTTTTTTTTCCCCTCTCTACTTCTCTGGTCTAGCAGTGGGATATGAGTAGGGGGGAATGTAGACAGAAAAAAGGGGAAAAACTAAAACAAAAAAACTGAAAGAAAAAAACCCAAACCATTTATTTGTAATTTCCAAAGATGTCATTCATATGCAAAAGTATAGCTGTTGCTGCAGCCCGCTAAAGGGGGTTTCCACAGAAACAGAGAGCTCTACTGTATTTCACATCCCTCTCTCATTTGCTTCCTCTCCGCTAAGACCAAGACAAGGGGGGGGGGGACAAATGAGCAGATGGAAGCAGCCGCATTCTTCCCTGAAATCTTAAAGGTTTTTGTGTGGCGGTACAGTCATGTGTGTTTGTTTATTTGTTTGTTTGTCGGCTGGTTAGATGTGGGAAAGCAGGGTTAGGGGGTTAACAAGGCTTTCGCACCAGGGGAAGGATAATTGAAGGGTTGAGACGAGGCAGGAATGGCAGGGAGTGGAGGAAGGCAGGAAGGCAGGGAAGCAGGCGGCTCGCTGGTGACTGGAGAGCGGACTCATTACGCCTGGTTACGCCTTGGAAACAGTGGCGGTAGGATCACCGTGGTCGGTGTAATAAGGCCACGGGGCCGAGGGAAGATCACACCGCAGCCATCCTGATGCCGCTGCTGGCGACAGCCGGAGCAGCCCCTCCACTAATAAGGCCAGCCGATGACAGAGAGGAGATTGCAACAACCAAGATAAATGGAATAAGATTAAATGAATATGGACCTGAGGTGCCATTCCTGGCTTCAGGAAGTAAACTAAAAAAACCTCACCATGATTTCCTTCCAACACTTCCAGGGGATCTACCGGCCTTGGTAGCTCATTACGATCATCTGATTGAGAGTTGGACGAATCACATTTGTGGCAGGGCTTTCGTTACTTTGGGAACTCAGGATAACCATCTCTTTTCCACTTCTCTCAACTGAAGAACTAGGGAAGGGGTGTGGG
>NC_085875.1:40441239-40453739 GCF_034702125.1 Engraulis encrasicolus | reverse complement strand
CCAGCATCACAAACACACACACAAGTCACCTGATGCCCTTCTGCTCCATGTTGGTGTGTGTGTGTGTGTGTGTGTGTGTGTGTGTGTGTGTGTGTGTGTGTGTGTGTGTGTGTGTGTGTGTGTGTGTGTGTGTGTGTGTGTGTGTGTGTGTGTGTGTGTGTACATTCAGGTAGGTGTGTATGTGGGTGGTTGACATTTAAGGGCGTAACGCAAAAGAAAAAAAAGTTTTTCCAATTCCTGAAAAAAATTGGAAAAAAATAGAAAAAAATAAAGCACTTAGTGGTCTGTGGAATTTCGCCTCATTTTTGCCATTTTTGGGAAAATGTGTCAGGCATCAACACATTGCATAGGCATGTCACGCCGCAGGAAAATGAAGTCACACCACAGGAAATTCACTGCATTATGGCCATTTTAATCCTTTTGTATACATGACTGACACCTGAGCTCATGCTAACTTGATAATGATATTGTGTTTAATCTTAATATTTGTTTTCATTTAAAAAAAGCTTTTTTTCCCTCTAAAAGAACAGTCACACCACAGGACACCATAAAATGAACCTAAGCATTGCCTGACAGAAACATTGCAATATGAAGACATATTAAGAGGTTAATAGTCACCTTAAACTTCCACAGCGCTCTCCAATAACTGAGGTACTGACTGGTTAGGAGCCAGTCTTTAAGACCCTTGTAGTTGGCCTTGCAGCTGCCCATTCACAAACAGTGACATACATGTCACCCCACAGGACCCAATTTGTGTTACGAAATTAAACTTGTAGTTTATATTACTGTCTTTTTCAGATTACTGTCTGAGTTTTTTTCACATTCACATATCTTAATATAAAGTTAATATTTATGCAATCATGCCAAATGCTTCATACATTATTCAAAATGTTGTTGGTTAATTTATATATATATATATTACATTCCAGGTTTCATTAATGTTACAGTCACACCGGAGGATATTTGGCATATAAACCTTTACATAAATCTTAACAAAAATGTTTCTTCTCATCTAAGACTAATATGAAACATAATGTACCACATCTTCTTTCATTGACATTTGTTTTTTTTAAAGGAAAAATAACAGTTTTGTAGGTTTTTAACCAATGTTACGAAAAAACAAGGCGTCACATCAACCACCCATGTATCATGTGTATATGAGTATGTGTGTGCCTGCGTACCGTACAAATGTATACAGAGTGAATACATGTGTAGGTGTATACACAGTAGTGTGTACATGCATGTGTGTGTGCGCTGGCCTTCCCTCTGCTCCCAGTCTGCCCAATAATGGAGCCAGCATCTCGGCAGAAAGCAAGGCGTCCGAGGTGGGTCGCCAGAGGATGAAATTGCTAATCTAGTTGGATGTGGCCTGAGGATGTGTCACCGCAGGGTTGATAAAGTGGAGGGGACAGAAGAACATTGGAACGAGCCAGACGCAACTTTCATGCAAAACGAGAACCGTGTCTGAGCGAAAGAACATCGAGAAAGACGCGCAGAGTACAGCAAATGAGGAATTGAAGGAGTCTTGAGTGTTCACTTGCACACGCACACACACATGCACAAACGCACACGTACAAACATACACGCACGCACACACTCGAGTGTATGTTTTGTTTGCCTAGACTGAGAGAGAGGCAGATGGAATTGTTTGTGCTATAAAAATAGCACACAGAAGGTAATATAAAATGACACAGCAATTATATCCACACAACCACATAAAATGTATACACGCTCTGTAAGTGTACAGGAAAAAAGGCCAGAATGAGCAGAACCTTCACCTACGATTTTATCTCCCTTGTCAGTCAATCACCAGGGAGACTTAGACCAGGTTAACAACCTGACAGAGGAGAAGACCAATTTCACAAAAAAAGCTGCTGTGAGTGCGTCAGGGTCTGTTAACAACATAAAAGCCCCTGCTGACCAGCTCCCACATACTACATAGCAGCTCTGTCATAGATTCCAAGTCAGAATTTGGAGCATATCTGCCCTCGTGCTGCACCCCTGCTGTTTCTGGGTGAAGCCAAATTGGATGTTCTGACTGGATATTCACTTACCCATTGCCCATTCTCTCTCTCCCGCTCCCTCTCTCTCATTCTCTCTCTCTCTCTCTCTCTTCCAGGAGGGTGAATTGGGGAGCGAGGGAAAAGTTCTTCCTACAAGTCTAATTTAAAAGCAATTTTCTCCGCTCCATCTTGTGTTCGGCCGCTCAACGAGCCAGAAGGAAGATACAGTCTCCTCACCACCCCCACCATTACAGCACTGCCACACTGCTACACGCACGCACGCGCGCACACGCACATACACACGCACACACACACACAGCCTTGCTCTGAAAAAGCTCACCACTCACTCCAGCCCAACAATTTTGGCCTCAATCACACTCCAGACGATTGTTAGTCATGCGCATAGATGTATCCACCTCTCCTCTCTCCACCATACCACGCACGCACGCACGCACGCACGCACACGCACACGCACACGCACACGCACACGCACACGCACACGCACACGCACACGCACACGCACACGCACACGCACACGCACACGCACACGCACACGCACACGCGCACACACACACACCTCAACAGACTCCCAAAAAGAAGCTCCCAAGGAATCCACTCAACACTTTCATCATGCTTGCTATAATCCCTGCAGATTTTCCTGTAAAAAATGTGGAGGACTATTTTCTTCAGGAGCCAAGGCTTAAATTGGCCTTTTCCTCTAGACAGGTGAGGCTTAGTTTTAAATGGATCAATGGCAGAACTCCCTCCCCACTAAATTAGGCACCGCGTAGTACCCTCTCACAAGGCTATTGGAGTGTGTAGCGTGCATAATAAACTAGACCAGTGCTACCCAAACTTTTTGACATTGTGTACCTCTTGAAGCGTTTCATCTCCAACCAGACCCCCATTATTTCCTAAGGCCCTCATTTAATATAATTAATTTTTGATTGTGTTTTGCGAGGCAATATAGTACTGCTTAAGAGACAAAATCCACCCAATAGCACCAGCATCACCATTCTGCCACAACACTAGAAAGTACATAACTGCCTGAACAGTACACTGTACGTATGTTCAGTATGTAATATCCAGGTATGATAACAGTCTTCAGAGTTTGTGCTCATTCACAGATTACTGTGATATTTTTGAGATCTGTGAGATAATTTAGGTAAACACACACACACACACACACACACACACACACACACACACACACACACACACACACACACACACACACACACACACACACACACACACACACACACAAAGGTGTGTGCGAAGTGAGAAACATGTGAACAGGCTACCTGAGAGCCTGGTTTGCCGTTGTCAACCTTGGAGGCTAGCAGAGGACGGAGCTGACAGATGTGAGAGCTGGCCCTGCGCGATCTGTGATTAAACCCTGCTCAGAATTTACTGTGCACCACAGCTCTCCTGTCAGCTTTTTTTTGACGTCCAGATAAACCTCCCCTGCTAAAAGGACACACACACGCACGCACACACACACATACACACACACCACACACTAAACAAGTATGTTTGTGTACCTTTGATGCACTTTAGAGGTCAAAGCATGTTACACAGACTAAAATTTTGTGTCTCAACATCACTTGGGGTGTCTGAGCGTTTATTGGAAAACAGGCTTCAGGTTCTGTGCTTGTGGGTTTGGATATTAAAGTACATTAGCCATAATATGCTTCTAAATCTGAACAAAATAGGCTATATATGCCATAAGAAGCCCGCAGACTCCATCGACGGGAGAGGAGGCTGACACTTTGCACAAAGCTGCTTTGTGTCATTAGTATTCCTTGCACACATGCACAGAGTGGACGCACATACATACACACACACACACCCTCGGAGCTGCCACATACGCTTGTTATTTAAGAGGCTTCCGCCCAGATAGCCTGCGACCGACACATGCACGCACGCACACGCACACTCTCTCGCTCTTTCTCTCTCTTACACACACGTAAACTCACACACACACACACACACACACCTCCATCTCCTCAGCTCCGGTCCAGCCCAGCTACACTCGTTAATATTTATCCTTCGTGGAAACAAAGCAGTGGCGCTTCCCCCCTCCCCTTTCATGATTAATGTAAAGGTTTCTTTCCTAATAACAGTGGGGCTGAGGCAGGGTTGGGGTTGGGGTGAGGTGGGGGGTTGGCACATACATATTTATGGCAGCCGCCCGCCTGCCTGCCCGCCTCCACTCCACTCCTGGGGGTCACCGCTGCTGAGTCCCGGTGCCAGCCAACACAGACATGGCTGCCTTGTCCTCTTTTTTTCATGTTGCTTTTTTATTATTCTTCCCCATCTCAGCTTTCTCTATCTGTTCTCTCTCTCTATCTCTCTCTCTCTCTCTCTCTCTCTCTCTTCTCCTTCGCCCTCCCTCCTTTTCTAGCCATTTTACGATCCTTCTATAGTTCTCTTCTTTTCCTATCTGTTCGTTGCTTTCTTTCTATTCGTCACTTTCATCGATCTCTCTTTCTAGCTCTTTTACCTTCTCCTTACATCCCTATTCTTCTACTCCTCTCTCAGTGTGGCTGTTTCGAAATTCCGTGTTTCACTTCTCTCCACTCACATCTGCAACCATGTCACACGTACTCGACCAAACAGGACGAAGGTGCTGGTGGTGGTGATGTGAGGGGTGTGTGTGTGTGTGTGTGTGTGTGTGTGTGTGTGTGTGTGTGTGTGTGTGTGTGTGTGTGTGTGTGTGTGTGTGTGTGTGTGTGTGTGTGTGTGTGTGTGTGTGTGTGTGTGTTGGACGGCTGGTTGCTGAGGTGTATAGGATGGAGCAGCTTCTCTCCTCTCTCCTCCCTGGGGCGACAGGCATGAAACCAAGCGTTGGGATCCGGCTAGCGACGTTGCTGCTACTGCAGAGAGAGCCACAGAGGACCGTTTCCCCTGACAACACGCTTGCTCAGGCACACTCAAGCACTAACATCCACCCACACACCCACCCCTCATACATACTCTCTCTCAAACACATGCATGCACGCACACAAACTCGCTCGCTCTCTCTGACACACACACATTCATGGTGGACTTCCCATGTGGTCCATACTAATACCTGTTCACTGTCCACCGGTGCACGACTCGACTGACAACTCTTACATAAACCTCAGGACATTACGCATTTGTATGCAGAACACTGTCTGGCTCTGTGGCACAGAGGCAGTACAACAGCAAACATCTTTCTCCCTTTATTCAAAGTCACACACACACACACACACACACACACACACACACACACACACACACACACGCACACACGCACACACGCACACACACACACACACACACACACACACACACACACACATATATATACCTTTTTGTCTATGCGTTAACAATTTCACAGTGCTCTTAAATTCTTACCTTTGCTCCTATTTTGTTTTATTATTTTTTTCATTACATAGACCCCTGCATGAGGGACGAATGAAACAGGTATATAATATGCAATGCGTCCACACTGCCTTTAAATCCATGAATCATGATCCTTTTTCTCATTTCTCCATCCTCTCTCTCTCTCTCGGCAGACATGGAGTGTAGTCACACAGACACGTGAAATGAAGGATGACTGTTGCAGGGGATTGCAGACTTGCTGTCGAGGCAACTAAAGCATCTCTGAAGAACAAATGAACAAATCACATTGTGGCAGAGAGAGAGAGAGAGAGAGAGAGAGAGAGAGAGAGAGAGAGAGAGAGAGAGAGAGAGAGAGAGAGAGAGAGAGAGAGAGAGAGAGAGAGAGAGAATGAGAAAAAAGTAGTAAATACTTGAAAAAGTCTTTTAAAGAGACTGAGGGGCATAGAACAAGATGGAGAAAACAGTGTCTGGTGCAGTGTGCACCATGGGATGTGATGGGATGGGATGGGATGGGATGGGATGGGATGGGATGGGGTGCCAAGTGAAAAAGAAATAAAGTCCGCGACACTGCTTGTCTACTGTGTATTTAATAGAGCGCAACGTTTCGACCTTCAGGTCTTCATCAGGCAGAAGACCTGGGTGGGATGCCGCCATGTGTTTTGACTGTGAGCTGATTTAATAGCTGGGCTAGAGAGCAGCTCCTTCACTGGCACTGGGGGGACAGACAGAGGAGAAGGAAAGCCCAATTTAGCAGCCAAGCCCGTTTGTGCCCGTTTGTGCCCGTTTGTCAAAGGGCGACGTGTAACAGGCTGTTCGGGAGGGAATGAGGGAGGACAGAGAGCGATAGAGACAGAAGGGAGAAGAGGGGGGGGGGGCAGAGGACAGCACAGGGGGCACTGGGACAGAGTTATTAGATGAGGCGGCCGGCAGGTCTGCCGTGTGCCAGTGAATGGGGACACAGCCCAAACTGAGGCCCCAACACCATCATCAACAACACCATGAACAGAGCATAGAGTTTGACGCCACTTCCCTTTCACTGCTATTTATTTTCATTTCAGTTCATCATTCAGTGCACAGACAATCTACATAACAGATTCACTGAACGGGCCTTGGCTTTCTGTGTCGGCCGGATGCAATGTGTGGGGGTTGATGCAAGCAGACACACAGACAGAGCTTGTTTTATAAGCCAGAGAATCCTATTTACCAAATGGCTGAAACACTTTGAGAAGCATCTTGCATGAATTGTGCCATTAAAATACAGCATATGATGAATTTGTACCAGAGACTCTGTTTGTACTGCTATGCTTTCGTCTACCAAAGGTGCATACTGTTCTGTGGTCTTCTGTCATATACGTCACTTGCGCTCCAAAGAAAGGGAGGAGTTCATAACAATATTTTCCCATGACATCTTCTGTGAACAGACCTTGAAAAAGTACATATTAGTACATATTGACACAGGCGGTTCTAGAAGGGAGGGCAGGGTGGGTCACGGCCCCTGTAGAATTGCGGCCCCTGAACTTAACAGTCGATGGTCAATATTATTTATTACTGAAATATCTAAATATAAATTACAATGTATAAAATAGAATATTGTACCTGTTTTCTTCATTAAATGTCCCCCCCTAAAAACACATTGGGCCAACCTCTGCCCCACTGGCAATTTTGGTCTAGAGCCGCCACTGC
This sequence comes from Engraulis encrasicolus, assembly GCF_034702125.1. Taxonomy (NCBI): domain Eukaryota; kingdom Metazoa; phylum Chordata; class Actinopteri; order Clupeiformes; family Engraulidae; genus Engraulis; species Engraulis encrasicolus. The sequence goes on along the minus strand of NC_085875.1, from coordinate 40,446,681 downwards.
ATTCTGATTAGCCATAACATAGGCAATCCTACAGTACACAATCTCTATACAGAATCTTTTATAGTGGGGCTTAGAAAAAACCTCTCATGAGTTACATGTCTGCCGCTTGTTTGGAGCATCAACCCTCCTCTATACACCAGCTCCTTTGAGGAAGGGTTTAGAAAAAGCATCCTATGGAGACATATGGAGACAAATATAGTATGTGTCTGAAAAAGCTGCCCATGTCGCCGGCAATGTTTTATCTTTTGCATACAGTATGTTAAGCGCTTCCTTGTTTGCATAAGTAGCACTAGAATTGCGGTCAATGTCATTGTATGTATTTTGTATATGGGCCATTTATCACCCCTGTTGCATATGTATGAAGGCGCGCACATGATTAATGCAAACAAGTCATAAAGCGAGGTCATCTTGCCAAGTGCCAGTTAAAGCTTTTTCGTAAGGGGGCAGACTCAGATTGTAGCTTCATTCAAATGATCAGATCAAATAAATGCTTCGCAAAATTGACTCTACACTACATGTGTGGCCAATGAATTATCCTTGTAGCGGCAAAGCATTTGTCTTCTACACGTTTTACTTAAACGTACCCCTGTTGGAGCTTTATTGTGCTATCCTGGCTGACGCTGTTTTATTTAAGTATGTGGTGCGGTTTATATGAAACTCAACCATATATTTATTTTTATATAAGAACTGACGATGTCAAATAAAATCAATCAATCAATCAAACATAGCCCTATGTGATCACTGCTGCCATACTAGTATTTTACTACAAAATGTTGTAAATAGACTTGATACGTATTGCACTTATGATTCCGTCAATGTCATTGCACGTATTGTATATGCACAGTTCACACTGTACACGTGTACAGCATGACAACACAAGGCACTCTATTCCATTCTGTATTCTGTATCCCTGTACGCCACGTCGACTGGCTGTAACATACGGAGATGTATACGCGTCTGCAAAAGCTGCCCGTTGTCGCTCGGCAACACCAGAGTTCTTACTCCGTGGGCCTTGAGGCTGCGATGCATGGCGGGGCGAGCGAGAGCCTAATTGTAGCGGCGAAGCATTTGTCTGCGGGAGTGATGATTCATTCCTGCAGTTTGACGCCTATGCCTCGGGGAGGAGCTCCATTTTACCACAGCCCTTACATTCACTCCTTCTTCTGGCCTGTCAACCCCTGTTATGCCTCCTCTCTTTCGCTCTCTATCTCTCTCTCTCTTTCTCTCCCTCTCTCTATCTCTCTCTTTCTCTCCCTCTCTTTCTCTCTCAATGTGTTTCTTCCCTTTCCCTCGCTCTTTCCTTTCTTGCTCCCTCGTTCAACCTCTCCCACTACACACACACTACACAGAACATGTGTTGCATGTAAGAGCCGTCGCCTGGTTGAAGTATGGTGAGGGGGATGCGAGCGGTTTCAGGATTAGCATATTCAGGAGCGATAGAGCAAGATGGGTGGAATTGAGGGGGGTGGAGGGGTGGCATGTGCCTGGTGGGTGTGTTGGGGTGCCGAGGAAACGGCGCCATTACCTAGCAACAGAGCCAGCTGTGATTGGCTAGAATGAGCGAGCGGGCGAGTGTAGAGGCGAGGGTGGATGGGGGGGGGGTTTGGAGAGGTGATGGAGGTGTAGTTTTTTTTTTTTTCAGGGGGAACTGTACTGATCGGGCAAGCTGAATGAAAGAGCCAGAGACAGTAGAAGAGGAGGAGGGGAAGATGGGGAAGAAGATGGAGGTGTGGGGGTCTATTTCTGCCCGTGTCATCTGGGCTCGTCACATCGGAATGACATTCAGCATGAACCAACCCCCTACCAACCAGCTCCCTCAAGAACACACACACACACACACACACACACACACACACACACACACACACACACACACACACACACACACACACACACACACACACACACACACACACACACACACACACACACACACACACACACACACACACACACACACACACAGCCCCGCCGCCATTGACTGCAGAGGCAGCAGACCGGAACGACTCCTCAGTGGCAACACAGGCACGAGCAGCTGCAGCAGCCTACACCCAGACAGTGAGAGAGAGAGAGAGAGAGAGAGAGAGAGAGAGAGAGAGAGAGAGAGAGAGAGAGAGAGAGAGAGAGAGAGAGAGAGAGGTAACAGCAGATGACAGAGTGATGGAGAGAACAAAATGAGAGTGGAGGATGGAAGAGAGAAAAAGAGGGAGAGAAGGAGAGACAGAGAGAGCAAAATGAGAAGATGGAGGAGAAAAAGAAGGAGACACCGATAAAGGGAGAGAGTGAAACAGAGTAGAAGACATGATGGGGGAGGAAAGGAGAAGAGACTGCAGAGTGAGACAGCCACAGTGCATTCTGGAGAGGCATGATCCGAGGAAGAGAGACACGGAGGAGAAAACAGCACGAGACGAGCCATTAGCCTCATTCTTCTCCAGTACGGGGTTGGCTGGCTGTGAGGCAGGGGGATATGGGCTTGGTACATGGGGGGTGGAGAGGTTGGCAGTGGTGGGGAGTTGTGGAAGGGGGGTGTGAGGCAATGTTGAAAAGATGATGTTACATCACGCCGTCTGGCCCCAGCCAATGAGAGGATGAGCCTTCACGCACCAGAATAACTGCACACAGAGAGGGTGGAAAAGACGGAAAGTGGGGTAGGGGGCAAAAAGAAAAGAGAGAGAAAAAAAGGGAAAGAGAGTGGAGTTGGGGTGGTGGGGGGGTCAATAAGTGGCGACAATGGCGTGTGTGCGTGTGGGGAGGGGAGGGGGTAGTTCCAAGGTTCTCTCTGCTGGAGGTAAACCGTCTATTCAGAGTGTCTCGAGGGAACCTGGCACTCCAGAAGAAGGAGGGGAAAAAAAGAGCCACTGCCGCTACGCCAAACGACATTTCGGTGGCGAATTCGCCCGATAATAATAACCAACTCCCCTGGTGGGCTGCCCTGGAATCAAGAATAATGAGGCCTTGGGAAAAAATAAAGAAGTGAACTGAACTAGGAGGAGAGGAAGAAATAAATAAAGGAGGCAGCAGCACGCGGTCGGCCGTGGCGATTCTGGCCAGACAAACACACACAGCTGAATCGCCACTCCAGTCCTTAATTGGCCCCTTAGTCTAGTTTTTTGGCAACCCAGATGTCCCAAAAATGTCACAATTTTAGAAGAAATACGACCAATACTCCCATCCTCCCAACATCTCCCAAGTGCTCTTTCTTTTCTTACCTAGTGTTTGATAACTGATTAGTTCCATAAAGAAGTAGACTGAATAAAAACATTGCACTTGTTTTGCAGACATGTTTATCTTAAGTGACTTAAGGAAGAGGGCATTAATAAACATCAGATATGTAGAAAAGGAATGTGCAATACGTAGATCACAGAGAAAACTATTTCAGAGCGTGCACCAAGTACAACAATAACCACTACTTTGTATAATATTCTACATGCTTTCATCATCACAGTTGACTGGAGTACTAAGGTGATAAAAAACCCTCAAAGTATAACTTTAAGTATACCAAGTAGTATAACTTCAATTTAAAATGTATCAAGTAGTATCCATAATATCCAAAAATGATGCAATGTTGAGTGGATATGAGGACTAAACGGAATGCCATGTAATGCTATGTTCAAGTCCTATTTGAACTTATCAGTATGAGAGAGTAGTCTGCAAAAACTTTATGTTATGAGAGGTCTGCACTAGCGGCATGCTGAATGAATGATAACGAAGCAAAGCTTCAAGTAATATTTTATTTACATGAGATTGACAGTTAGCAGATTCTAAAAGCTCACTACCCACACAGGGTGTGCACAAAGCTGTTACTGTAATGCACATGGGTGGTTGGCGTTTAAGGGCATAACGCAAAAAAAAAAGTTTTCCAATTCCTGAAAAAAATGATGGAAAAATTGGGGGAAAAAAATAGAAAAAAAATAAAGCACTTAGTGGTCCGTGGAATTTTGCCTTATTTTTGGGAAAATGTGTCCTGCATCAATACATTACATAGGCATGTCACACCGCAGGAAAATGAAGTCACACCACAGGAAATTCACTGCATTATGGCCATTTTAATTCTTTTGTATACATGACTGACATCTGAGCTCATGCTAACTTGATAATGATATTGTGTTTAATCTTAGTATGTGCTTTCATTTATAAAAAAAAACTTTTTCTTCTGTAAGAGCAGTCACACCACAGGACACCATAAAATGAACCTAAACATTGCGTGACAGAAACATTTCAATATGAAGACATATTAAGAGGTTAATAGTCACCTTAAACTTTCACAGCACTCTCCAATAACTGAGGTACTGACTGGTTAGGAGCCAGTCTTTAAGACCCTTGTAGTTGGCCTTGCAGCTGCCCATTCACAAACATTGACATACATGTCACCCCACAGGACGCAATTTGTGTTACGAAATTGAACTTGTAGTTAATATTACTGTCTTGAGTTTTTTTCACATTCACATATCTTAATATAAAGTTAATATTTATGCAATCATGCCAAATGCTTCATACATTATTCAAAATGCTGTTGGATAATTTATATATATATTATATTCCAGGTTTCATTAATGTTACAGTCACACCGCAGGATATTTGACATATAAACCTTTACATAAATCTTCACAAAAATGTTTCTTCTCATCTAAGACTAATATGAAACATAATGTACCACATCTTCTTTCATTGACATTTGTTTTTTAAAGGAAAAATAACAGTTTTGTACGTTTTTAACCAATGTTACGAAAAAACAAGGCATCACGTCAACCACCCACATACACTTACAAACGCACACACACATACACACCAGCAGCAGGCAGCGCACAAACACACACACACACACACACACACACACACACACACACACACACACACACACACACACACACACACACACACACACACACACACACACACACACACACACACACACACACACACACACACACACACACACACACACTCTCCTGTCAGATGGCCCAGGCTGACAGCACTACTACATGAGTTGCCAAGGTCACTCCGGCAGCAGCAAGCGTCGCCACTGATGGCACTCAGCCTGCCCTGCCAAGTGTGTACCGGTACCAGTGTGGACAGCCCGGCAGGAGAGCGCCACACAGGGGACCTACTGCAAGTGCTATGCTAATGTGCGTTCCGGTGCGGCGGGCACCAGCGCCCTGCAGGATGCTGCCACTGTCAGCTCGTACAACACTGATACTTTTAGAGGGCTAATATGATAGTCAAGGGGATAGTACACTTCTGGGACGCTGGGACATGGAATATGTAAGCGAAGATGCAAAGAGACGCATGTACATGTACGCACATTAGGGTGCATCAGATGCCCCCTATGAAAAGATATTGCCTTGGCCCTATAGTAAAAATGTTCTACACCCAGTAAAAACACACTGTGTAAAATATTTTGAAATTTGGATGAAGTCTACCGGGGCCACCAGCCCCATGAAA
>NC_085875.1:40316239-40436239 GCF_034702125.1 Engraulis encrasicolus | reverse complement strand
GTATGTGTGCGCATGCATACATGGGTGCGCACGCATGCATGCGTGCGCGCGTGCACACGTGCATGCGTGCTAAAGCGTGCATGCATTTCCACAATAACCTGCAGTAACAGAGACTGGCTGGGCCTCCTGTATCCTCCTGGGGGGAAAAAAACTTGAAGGATTCTGGGAAATCACAAGGATACAGACACAATTGCAGGGAGGGAGGGAGTGAGGAAGGAGTTTGGCATAAAACTCTTGCAGACCATTTGAATGATTTGGCCTCTATCTCAGCAAAGCAAGAGCAAGCAGCACCGAGGGGTTGGAATTTTTTTTTCGTGTCTGCCAAAGCCAAACAGAAACCGTGGCATGGAATTCGAGCTGTTGCTAAGCACTTGGTGAGGTCTGCGGCTTCTGCCCAGCATGCTGCAGCAAAGTGGAGTCACCCCCCCCCTCCCTGGACACGCACTCACGCGCACACGCGCACACACACACACACACACTCACACACACACACACACACGCACATGCACACGCACACACACACGCACGTACGCACGCACAGCGAGCGAATGGAGCAGCAGGGTCAGAAGGGTAAAACCGGAGCAGATCTGACTGCCACAGCAGTCAGCACCACAAGAAGAAAGTCACCTCTGTAACCCCAGGCTGGAGGAGGGATTTGGAGGAGGAAAAAAAGAAAGGAAAAAAGGAGAAAAAAAGGAGATGGAGGTTTGCTGTGATTGCTTTCCTTTGGGCTGAACCCAATGGCATTTGGGGTTTTTGCAGGCCTGCCTGCGTGCACTTCCAAGAGCACTTGGAGATGGTTGGTTGTTGGTGGTTGTTATTATAACGGCATGTTTTTGTTCTACCAACGCAGGGACCAAAATGTTGACGCCGATGACAATTCAATGTTGCATTTGTCAACCCCAAAAGACTGTCATCAAGCTAGAAACCCTACACAACAAAGATAATGGAACACGGGGTTCTCGAAAGCCATACATCTGTGTTGGGTGCTGTGTGTGTTGAGCTGTGTATGTGTTATGGATGTGTGTTTAAAAGAGAAAGAGAGTTGGAGCAAGCAAGCAAGCACGTGTGTGTGTGTGTGTGTGTGTGTGTGTGTGCGTGTGTGTGCGCGTGTGTGTGTGCGCGTGTGTGTGTGTGTGTGTGTGTGTGTGTGTGTGTGTGTGTGTGTGTGTGTGTGTGTGTGTGTGTGTGTGTGTGTGTGTGTGTGTGTGTGTGTGTGTGTGTGTGTGTGTGTGTCTGAATGGCCATTACATAAAACCCATGGTTACTGACCTGGCTATCTACTGGAGCAAGGCATGTAATGTGCTGGTAGTGGAGTTTGTGTGCCGAGACCGAGAAAGGCCACTGCCACCAGAGAAATCAGAGAGAGCAGCGCGAGCACACTCACTCACACACACACACACACACACACACACACACACACACACACACACACACACACACACACACACACACACACACACACACACACACACGTGTCTTTGGAGTGCCAGCAAAAGGGAACTAGAGGGGGTGTGTGTGGGGTATAGGACACCTGACATCCAATCAGCACCACCCCTTAGTTCCGTCGCCATAGCAACAAGCATCTCTAACTCACTCACTCACTCCTTCACTCCCCTCTCTGACTTCCTTTGCCTCCCCTTAGAGGGGGCTCGGGTAAGCAGAGCATGCAACAGTTCACAGCGGACACGGCAATCTCTCCGAAAAGGAGGGAGGGAGTGGAAGAGAAAGAGAGAAGTCAGTCAAGACAAAATAAACAGATGAAAAGAAGCACAATAAAGGCTGAGAGACAGAAAATGAGACCAACAGAATGAAGTGGAAAGGAATGAAAACGTGATGAGGGGAGATAAGATGAAATAGATATTTATCAAGCAGAGAGAGAAGAAAGTCAGAGAAGAAGAAGGAAAAAAACAAAGCCCTAATGAAATGTATGAAGAAGAAAGTGAAGGCGCAGAAAAGAAGACACAACAGAGAAGGGCAAAAAAAAGCTAGGGATGAAGGAGGAGGGTAGAAGAAAGGAAAGGGAGGAGCTGCGTTGTTCCTCGCTTGGCAATCAAAACACGGAGGTTTCTCGTGTCCCGCGGCCTGAAAACTGAATTATGCCCCACCACTGGCAATCACGGAATGCTGCTCACCCCCTCCTCCCTCTCTATTCCTCCTCGTCTTTCTCGCTCTCTGCCTCCCACCAGCCCGTCCATCCATTCATCCATTCATTTCATCTTTTTCTTTTTGTCTCGCTTTCTCCTTTTCTTCCTCTTCCTCCCACCAGCCCGTCCATTCTTCCTTCCATCCTTCCATCCATCCATCCAGCCATCCAATCTTCTCTCTCCCACTCCGTCTTTCTCTACCTCCTGCCAGTCTATCCATCCATCCATCCATCCATCCATCCATCCATCCATCCATCTCTTGAAGCAGCAGCATCTCTATTTAAAGCCCTCCCCCCCTCCACCCTGGACTGCCCAGGCTCTGTGGCGGGCCTCTTGCGATGGCACGCTGCGAGGATGCCTGCTGCATCACCAGACACCTGATTACCGCCGTCCCGCTGATTGCTGCCGCCGTCACCGCCAGGCGTGCCGACAGGGGGGGACAAAAAAGGGGTATGTTGTCCCGGGCAGAGGGAGATAGGGGGCCCAGAATTGGGTCCCCATTACATTGTATATATTGGGTAGGGGGCCTTTTCAGATGACTTTCGTCCAGGGCCCAACAAAAGCCATCAGCGGCCCTGGCCACCGCAGTCACCGACAGCCATGCTCACATCAATCACACGCTGGATATATGCAGCCAAAATCGCAGCGCTCAACCCCCCACCACACACACACACACACACACCAGTTTCAATATCCTCGATATGGATACTGACTAATTGTTATGCAGGGGCGAGTGGGAGGGCTGGAAGGAAACTGTAGTGTTACAAATTGGGGGCTCGTGTTGAAACACTGTAGTAGAGTAAAATATTTGTAGTAAATATGAAGCCGAAAGCGCCCCCTCCTCAATATTCCTGATATTCTCTCTAATCATGAGTAACTAAATTGCACTACTTCTCATAGGTCCTCTACTATTCTTCCGCTCTCTATCTGTTCTACATTACTTGTATACTGCTGTACTTTGTACTGACCCCTTACTCTGTACTTGCTTGAAAGTCGCTTTCGTCAAAAGCGTCTGATAATGAGTAATTATGAGTACTTATGAGTAATTATGGGGGGGTCGGGTCGAAAATGGTACGATATGCAACCTTCACGAAACATTACAATATTGTAACGGTGATCGGTTTGCATTTGCATCCCCCCGGCCATAGTGTGGCTTCCTAGATGCACGTCTTACCAGGCAGCCGGCAGCACGAGGTGCAGTGAGAGAGCAGACGAGGGAGGGAGGGAGCGAGGGAGCACGTGCCTGCATGACAAAAAAGGGGCTGCCTACTCAATATGCCAAAGATGGCGGCAGAGGAGAGGGATGAGAAGACAGGGGGATAGAGAGATTGGGGGAGAAAGGGGATCAGGGAGGCGGAGAGAGAAGGATAGAGACAGAGGCAGGGAGAGCAGGGATGAGAAGAGAGGAGGGTAGAGAGAAAAGAAAGGAGGAGAGTGAGAGAGGTGGAAAGGGATGGATAAGGAGAGGGAGATGGGGAGAAAGGAAGAGAAAAGGGGGATAGACAGAGAATGAGGGAGAGAGAGAGAGGAAGGGAGAGAAGGTGGACAAGTAAGGACCTTGGAAGCACCTGGAATGAGATCAGGGCTAAAAATGCGGCTCACGCAACAGGGTAGGGGTGGTGGTTAGTGTGTAGTGCAGCAGACATGAGGACGAGGAGAGTGTATGGAGAGTGTGTATGAGAGGAGTGACAGAGTGAGTGTGTGTGTGTGTGTGTGTGTGTGTGTGTGTGTGTGTGTGTGTGTGTGTGTGTGTGTGTGTGTGTGTGTGTGTGTGCATATGACGCAGATGTGTGTATGCGTGTGCATATACCGTGTGTGCCTGTGTGTGTGTGCCTTTATACGTGTGTGTACATGTGTGTGCATTTGCCGTGTGCCTTGTGGCGTGTGTACGTGTGCCTTTGTCTGCGAGTACGCATATGCTGTGTGTCTGTGTGTGAACGCATGTGCACGGTGTGTTTGTTTGTGTGTGTGTGTGTGTTTGTGTTCACATTGGGGTATGTCAATCAGGTCTGCCTCGCCTCATTAAAGCAAAGGCCACGCGCATCCAGCGGCTTCAAAGGCGGTTTGGGAACGCCGAAAATAGTACAATTATCCCAGGACCCCACAAAAAGAGCTATTAGATCAAAATGTTGCCTGATAAAGGTGCAGAGAGAGAGAGAGAGAGAGAGAGAGAGAGAGAGAGAGAGAGAGAGAGAGAGAGAGAGAGAGAGAGCACGAGAGAGAGTAATTTAGCCTCCCTTTGTATATCTCGCTTTGCGCCAGTGCCAACAAAGGACACATTTACTCTGTTGTAAATAAATCTCAAAATGTATTGTAAATGTAAATGTATTCTAAAAAAAAACCCCCAAAAAACAAAAAAACATATGGAAAAACAAACAAAAAAACTGGTACGGACTGGTGTGTGAATTGGATAAAGTGGTTTCTGTAAATAAGGATCTCTTTTATGCCCATTACTTAACATAGAAGGAAAAAAACAAAACAAAAACAAATGCTGGCTAATGTTTTTTTCCCTCCTTTGCAAACATATCCCTCTCTCATCCCTCCACACTCAATTTATTGTGATAATCTGCAGCAGATGCCAGAGCGGAGACGTTTGCTTGCTGGCTCTTTCCGCCCACCTCTTCTTCAAACCTGAGCTAACTGTTCTGGTCCACTGCCTACTGTGGCCCCTTTCAGCAACATCCATCTCTTGACAATGGCAGGGCTGTGGTTGGTGGGGACGGCTGCGTTTTGGCAAGAACGGCTGACTTTGCTGGCCTATGCTCTCCTCTCCTCTCCTGGCCTGTCCTCTCTTTTTCTGTTTGGCCTGGGATTCACGCTCCAAGGAGCTAATGGTCTCTCTCTCGCTCGAAAAAAAAAAGACCTGTTCAGGACGAGGAGGGGGTGCGTCATCAGCGGTTCTGACGCACGCTTCCCGCCACCCTGTTTACCCGGCCAAGCCACTCTCCTGAGAAGCTCAGGGGACAACACCGGAACAGCCACCAGCTAGCACTCTGCTATGACTGGCCTCTCTATCTCTCTCTGCATTCACTCTGTCCATCTCTCACACACTGGCTCTCCCTCACAAAACATTGGGACATGGTGTTTCGACTGGATTCTCTCTCTCTCTCTCTCTCTCTCTCTCTCTCTCTCTCTCTCTCTCTCTCTCTCTCTAAACACGATGCTTCTGACATAAACACAACACAGCATCTGAAACTTTTCCACAGCAAAGCAATACTTCCACACTTTATCTAATGGAAATACTGTTCTACCGATACTTTTGTTTTCTTATACTTTTCTTTTCCAATCTGTTGGAGAAAAGGGTGTCAGTGAGTTCTTCTGGGAAAAAATGTGGATAGATAAGAGAAAGTAAAAGTGGTAGGCAGAGCAATTTCTGAAGTTTAAACATTCAGCAGTAAAATGGTTTTGATTTATCTTTAAACTTGATCTAAACCCTGTCACACACACACAAACTTACACAGACTTACTACTGGCAGCAAAATGTGTGACTGTCAGTCTGGCACCTGCGTTGACAGCAAAGAAGTTTGTGACACGTCTTGAACGAGCCGTCACCTCTGGCCATCCCACCCCAATCCACCCCTCTCTCCACCCTAACAGATGGCCCTGATGGACCAGCCACTTGCGCCTTCACCAGGTGACAACAAAGATCACAGAAAATGACCCACCCTGTAACCCACAAACACTCTCTCTCTCACACACACACACACACACACACACACACACACACACACACACACACACACACACACACACACACACACACACACACACACACACACACACACACACACACACACACACACACACACACGCACACACATGGGTCTTAACACTACTTGGGAGTACAAAAAGAAAAAAATATATATTTAAAATAATATATAAAATAAAATAATATATACAAATACAAAATAATGTCAACGGGCCATGTGCAGTCACTCACAAAATGCACGCACACGCACACGCACGCACACACACACACACACACACACACACACACACACACACACACACACACACAATGTGTCTTAACACCAACACACAAGAGAATGGGAGAGCCATTTGTAGAGCATAATCAAACAAAAAATGCAGAGCTCAAAAGAGTCAGTTGCCAACAGCGAAAAAATACTTTATTGCTGTGCTATTATGTGGATTTGATGAGGAATTGATTATACCTGAAATGGGTAAATATGTGTTGTGCGATAAAGAATGATCCATGACGGCTAGCTGGGGACGGGCAGAAAGCCCTGTCCAGATTAGCTGATCCACGGAAAATTAATTTTCGAGCGGTGCGTCAAGCAGGCAGGCAGAGGAGACCGCCATCGATCCCTTCCGGTGAGTCACCGGCAGCACCCTCTCGTCCACGCGCAAGAGACGAACCGAAAAGATCAGCTTGACGAGGTGAGGCAGTCGGGAGATCGACTGAGGGAGACGCGGTGGGGTGCGATGGGGCACGGTGGTGGGTGATGGGCCGATCTTATGACAACTATTCACATGGTGGTTTCACAGGAAAACACCCATTGACTGGTCATCTGTGTGCGAAATGGCGAGAGCAGAAGGACCTATCGGCTTGTCTCAAATGTCAAAGAGAGAGGGGGGGGGGGTGCTGCTCGAGGGAGGCCTCCAAGATATTTTACTAGATCAAAAGGCATTTGTTTTCAAGGACAGTGAGAGAGAGGGAGGGAGGGAGGGAGAGAGAGAGTGTGTGTGAGAGAGAGAGACTGTAATAAGAAACAGATTGAAAGAGGTGAAGGAGAGAAGCAGAGAGAAAGATAGAGAGGGAGAAACAGAGAGAGAGAGAGAAGGAGAGATGGAGAGGGGGAGGGGAGAGTGGCGCAGACACAGGCTGTTATTGTGATGTGCATCAGCTGTTGGGTAATGGGCCAGATTATGACGAGCACCTTTTAGAGGCGCGGCTGCTTTTACGGCACTTTCCCCGCACCACACACCACAGCAGCACGCTGTGACTCAAGCTCTTTCACCCCTACCCCCACTTTTAGAGACATGGGTGGACTAGCAATTTGTTTGTGTGTGTGTGTGTGTGTGTGTGTGTGTGTGTGTGTGTGTGTGTGTTGAGTGCGCACATGTGTGTAAGAGTGTGGGCATGTGCACATAAGTGTCTGTGTGTGTGTGTGTGTGTGTGTGTGTGTGTGTGTGTGTGTGTGTGTGTGTGTGTGTGTGTGTGTGTGTGTGTGTGTGTAGTTCAAGAAGGATGTGTTCGTCGTGCTGAGATTTGCAAAGCTGGACGAGAGATAAAATGCCAAAAAGAACAAAGAAGGGTCCTGAATGATGTAGCCACTTTTTGTCCTCACACTTTACCTTTCAATGTGATGCATGTGAGCGCAAGCATGTGCGCGCGTGTGCACAGGCCACGGTTTCATGTTCATTTGCACAAAGGCTTCCTCTTCAAGATTGGCTCCAGGCATGGAAGTGGTTTGAAAGGACAATAGAAGGTGGGAGGGTGAATGGTAGGGTGGGGGATGAATAGGCCTGGAACGGACGAGAGAAAACAATGACATGCCAAAGCAAGCTGGTGTGGAGAGCAAGAGAGCGAGAGAGAGAGAGAGTGAGAGAGTGTGTGTGTGTGTGTGAGAGAGAGAGCAATCTGAAATCTGTTCAGTTTTTTTGGACATGCCAAAGCAAACACGTAAGCCAACACAGCACATGGCTTGTTAGCAAAATAGCTAACAGCAACACAGACAACAAGCCATCACCCTGTGGAAGAAATAGAGTGAGGTTCAAGATTCTGTCTGGCAGGGAAGATTAAGTGTGTTTGTGCATGTGTGCGTGTGTTACAATGGTGAGGTATTGGATGTAGTGATGTGCTGCAGGGGATGGTATACGTGGGGGTGGCAGATTCTGTCTGACTGCAACTGAAAATGTGCGTGCGTGTGTGTGTGTGTGTGTGTGTGTGTGTGTGTGTGTGTGTGTGTGTGTGTGTGTGTGTCACTGTATGTCGGGGGGGGGGGGGGCTGCTGCTGCTGCTTGATGGGTGGATGAGGGTGTGCTGCGGTCGTCTGAACTGAACTGGTCTCTCCAGGAGAGCGGGAGAAACTGGAGAAGTGCAGCCTCACCAGTGGCTGACAACGTTCTCCTCGCCTCTCCTCTCCTTCGCTCCCCTCCTTTCCTTTCCGCGCCAAGCAAAGATGGCTGCCAGAGGCTCGTGTAAACAACCCGGAGAATGAAAGGAGCTACATTTCTCCGGTCAGCCTGCCAACGAGTAGCAGCAGCGCAAAGCCGCAAGCCTGGAGGAGGCTTAACCCTTTCCTGTCCTCCTTTTTTTTCTTCATGTAAAAAAACAAAACAACCCCCGTCTGTGTTGTGTTGGACTGTAGCACTGCACAGCAGAAGAATGTTGCGGTAGGGTAAGCGGTGCGGATTTCTGTTTATTCGCTGTGTTTCTAATTCACAGAGTGAAACAAAGAGTTTGCGACTGACTCTGACACGCTTTAATTATTTAACTTGTGTGTGTGTGTGTGTGTGTGCGTGTGTGAGCGAGACCACAGGCTGAGAGTATTCGCTGAGAGGAGCGAGAGATAAACACGAAACATGTGCTTACGCATTCCATGCCCTCGCTGACATCAACCTCCACTCTGTTTTTCAGCAAGCTTAACACACACACACACACACACACACACACACACACACACACACACACACACACACACACACACACACACACACACACACACACACACACACACACACACACACACACACACACACAGATCACAATTGGCAGCAGAATTCAGAGGCTGTATGAGTCGAAAAACAACAGACTCCTTTTTTCAGCTGCCATGCAACCTTATCCCGACCTCCCTTCACCCACACACACACACACACACACACACATACCCCCTTCATCTCTCATACACACAGACCACTGCACACACCAACCCCACCCCCCCACCCATACTCAACCCCACCCTACACAGTGACCTAAGGGACCCCATCATTTCTCGCGGGAATCTAGAGAGCGGCTGCAATAAGCTGGAGCTCAACAAGCAGGCACTACTATAGCCTTGAAATGCAAATAGGGGCAGTCTGTTCCAGAAGACCTTCCTTGTAAAAAAATGAGGTGGGGAAAAAAGAAATGGCACACATCGCCACTCCTTTTCATTTTCTTTCTTTCTTTTCTTGAACACCACCCACTTTCTCTTAAAATATCCACTTGTGCCAGACACCGCCATCCCCTAGTTTCCAAACGCTTCCACTTAACGCAAGTCGTCACACACAATAAAGCATCGAGGCCGCGACGACAGAGTATTTGCTGAGTCAACACCAAAAGCGCAAAATAACAAGCAACAACACCGCCGCCGCCATCACCATCGCCCAAAACAACACGCATGATAAACATATGCTCGTTAAAAAGAACTACGAAAAACACTGAAAAAAGGCTTAAACAATTCGACATATGGAAAACGCACTACTGAGCCTGTGAAAAAATAAAGACAACCCCAAAAGATAGAGGACGGGCAGAGTTTCAAAAGAGAGCGAGAGAGAAAAAAAAGATAGAAGCTGTATTGCACCCTACAACCTTTTCTTCGTGCACTTGGCAGACATGGAGAACGGAGAGAGGGGGGAAAAACAGACCATAAGGGTGGGGATGAGATGAGAGAAGAGGAAAGCGAGAATGAGAACGAGAGAAGAAAAAAAAGAGTGAAAAGACGAAGCCGGCAAAAGAAAAAAAAATCAATTCCTCACAGCAGCTTTGAGTAGCAGGAGAGAGTGCAGAGGGAGAAGGGGTTGGCTGTGTGTGTGTGTGTGTGTGTGTGTGTGTGTGTGTGTGTGTGTGTGTGTGTGTGTGTGTGTGTGTGTGTGTGTGTGTGTGTGTGTGTGTGTGTGTGTGTGTGTGTGTGTGTGTGTGGATGAGGGGCGGGCGGGCCCGAGGCTGCTCGGCTCGGCTTTACTCTCTCCACTCTGGAATGCAGCAGATTGCATACATTAGGGGCTTGTGGAGGACGCCTGTGGCTATGGAAGATAGTGCTGACATCACCGTCTATAAATGGCTGCGCTTTGAGGCAGGCACGCTGAATGAAAACAAAACAGGGAATAACCCTCGCTTGCACACAGGCAGCCACAGCCAGGCACTAGGCAGCCAACCCTACCCCCACCCCTCTTCTCTCTCTCTCTCTCTCTCTGTTACACGTGGAGAGAGAGAGAGAGGGGGAGAGAGAGAAAGAGAGAGAGAGAGAGAGAGAGAGAGAGAGGGCCAGAGAGAGAGAGGCAGGGGAAAACATGCAGAAGGAGCTGAATAATACATTAGGAGTTATGAAAGCGAACAGCAGGACAGAAGTGAATATAATATATAATACTGCCCCCCCACCCCCAACCACGACCGTTTCGATCCTCGTCTTCCTCCCCCTTCATTGTGGATGGCTGACCCTGTTCGCTTAGGGAGACCGGCATATTCCCTTGGTGAATAGAAGGAACCTGGCGGGAGGAAATTGCTTATTGCAGGAGTGTTGCCCCCTCATTTAATTTCCTTGTATGTGCAATTTTTTCTCCCCCAAATGCATCAATGTGCATTTTTCTTTTTCTCTCGCTCCTCTCTTTGAGTAAGATCTGCAGTGTTTGCAAACCCACAAGCGAAAGTGAATGATGGCATGAATAACTGTAGAAAGAATATATATTTTAAAAGCCTCCACCAGGCCCAGAACCAGGCACTGGGTCACTGCTCAGACCCCTGTGTGATTGGTGGTGAATGCAGACTCGGCGGGTGAGAGAGAGAGAGAAAAAGAGAGAGAGCGAGAGAGAGAGAAAGCGAAGCATGAGGCACACGCAGGGTTAACCTTCCGCTCGCCTCGACTCCCGACCACCTCCCCCCTACCACCACCCCCCAGCACCCTCCACCCCTCCCCCGCACTCCCACTCCTTTGTGTGTCTGCACATTCCTGAATAAATGATGTTTTGATAAAAGGCTGGTTGCCATGGGCAACGGCAGGGCTGTGCTGTGGCACTGCAGAGTAACCTTTGGAGTGGGCTGTATTTTTATCCGCTGGAAAATTCTCCCGCCAAGAAAGGAGGAGAGGAGGGAGGGGAGGGGTGGTGGCGTGGTGGTAGTTGGGGTGTGTGAGTCTGCAGGGGTGGGGGTGGCTTTCCCCTCGCCGGTGCGAGAAGGACAAGGCTGGTGATGGAGGTGTGTGTGTGTACGTGTGTAGGAGGGTGCAGTAGGCTGGTAGGCTGCAGTGATTTCACCGCGACAACAGCTTAGCTGATGCAAGCTTCTGTTTGTGCCTGCCTGCCTGTGTGCGCACGTGCGTGCGTTGAACGTAGGCAGAAGAAGGCTGAACTGTTACAGTTTTACTAAACGCATAAAATGTGGACAAAAAAAAACTGTGTCTTTCTAACAAGGACAACATGTCTTTGTCTCTCCTCCTCTGCAAATTCTTGCCAACTCACCTACCTGATCAAACGCTGGATTGTTTTCCCCACACCACAAACAATGTCTGTGGTCGATTGCAGCGTTACGTACGTAGTGTGTACACGTTTTTTGACATGTTTGGCCAAAGATAAAAGGGGCTGTGCTTAGGTCTTGCATGGGTCTTTCTTTTGTCATGCAGTTCAGGTTACTGTGTGTGCGCGTGTGTGTGTGTGTGTGTGTGTGTGTGTGTGTGTGTGTGTGTGTGTGTGTGTGTGTGTGTGTGTGTGTGTGTGTGTGTGTGTGTGTGTGTGTGTTATCCTGAGAACCAGACGTAACATTCACTTCCTTTCCTTACCTTTCCTTTCCTTCTCCTCCCTCCTTCAAAGCATGTGACAGCTCCCAGTCAACCCCCCACCCCCAAAAAGCCATCTTATTCCACCCACCACCCGTCCCGTTCCTCTGCAGATTTATCCACCCCAATCCTGGCCCCTCTTCCTGACCTGTAAAGTACAGAAGCCCTGCCTAGTGCCTGGCAACGCTGAGCCGAGTAGCCCTGCCTGTGACCTGTCGGCTCAATGGCACAAACCCAGACCGACACACACACACACACACACACACACAAACCCAGACCGACACACACACACACACAAACCCAGACCGACACACACACACACACACACACACACACACACACCGACACACACACACACACACAAACCCAGACCGACACACACACACAAACCCAGACCGACACACACACACACACACACACACCAAGAGAGACTCAACCCTCAATCCAGAGCGACTCACAGTCTTCACCCTCCTGTGGTGCAAGCTCAGGCTCTGGCAACAAACAAGCTAAGCGGTAAGCTGCTTCGAGCAGAAGAAGTGTCACGTCTGGGGAGCGTTGGGAAACCAGCGTCTATGCCAACCCTACCCCTACAACCGCACCGCACGCCACACGCCACACCCCACCCCGTGGCTCACCAGAGAGGGGGGAGATGAGGAGGAGGAGGAGAGGAGTAGAGGAGGAGGGTGTGACGGATGTGTGAGGGGATTTCACATTCCGAGCACGCATTGGGGAGAATGAGACAGGGATTGGTGGAATGGGATGGGAGAATAAACAGGAAAAAATAACCACCCTTGCACTCACCACTACTCCCTCCCTCCCCAGACACACACAAATGCACATACACACAAATGCGCACGCACACACACACACACACACACAAATGCGCACAATCACACACACATGCACAAGCACAAGCCTGCACACACACACACACACCTCCATCCCTCGTCAAACCACACCCCCACCCCAAAGTGCTTTCTCAGGGGTGTACGTGTATCTATTTAGCATGCAGGCAGCAACCCGAGAGCCAAAGTGAGTGGAGTGGAGCGCTGCCGAGGCGAGGCGAGGCAGGCCAAGGGCACCTTAGCCATTGTCTTCTTTTAGCTGTGACAATAGCCGCCCAGCTCAGTTGGGAAAAGAAAAAGGGAAGAAAAAAGAAAAGAGGACAGTAAAAAAAAACAACAAACGACAACAGCCCCCTAAGACAACACCTGGCTTTTCTTTTTTCTTTCCCCCCTCTCTCTCTCTTTGACAGCCCCATCTCCACTCCCTGTTGGTGGGCCATTATCATGTTGTTTGGGGCTGACCAACACCTCGGGGCTATATGTGGGGCTGGAATGTTTGAGCCATCAACAATAAACATGTTTAAACAAAGGACACAAAGGGTGGGGAGATGGGTGGCGGTGCAGTGCACTGCAGTGCGGGGTGGTGG
Organism: Engraulis encrasicolus; assembly: GCF_034702125.1. Classification (NCBI taxonomy): domain Eukaryota; kingdom Metazoa; phylum Chordata; class Actinopteri; order Clupeiformes; family Engraulidae; genus Engraulis; species Engraulis encrasicolus. The sequence goes on along the minus strand of NC_085875.1, from coordinate 40,422,947 downwards.
TGGTGAGGCAACGACTGCCTGTCAGGGTCCACTGTCAAAGATGGCCCTAGGTTAAGATGATGATTTGGTGGAGTGTCTGGGGCAAAATACAGAGAAAATATGGTGGGTCCTAAAAGAAAAAAAAACATTTGAGGGGGCGTAGAGAGAGATCCTTGTTGTAGTGGGTTGCACCACGCGGCAGGGGCCTAACCAGGAGCCATAAGACTGACAGAAAAAAAAATCAGTCTTCTGCACAGACTCAGCAGTTTCTACACCGAAACCAATATCTCTCGCTTGCTCTCCTGTTCCCCCCTCTCTCTCTCAGACGACCCCCCTTTTCTCACTCCCTCCCTCTCATTCTCGAGTCCGCCATCGTTTTCTGATGTGAGCTCAATTTTCTCTAACCGAGCCCATTACATTCCCCCAGCAGTGCAGAAACCCCACGCTGAAAGACGGGGGCAGTACAGCCCCCGCCGAAAAACAGAGCCCTGATTCTTCTGGCGGCACTTCTTGTGAAACCAGGGAGAGCTCTCCTGCGGTCTCGAAGTCCGACAACCCCCCACGTACACCTACACCTACACAGAAACACACAAAAGTGTTGGTCGACAGAGAGAGAGAGAGAGAGAGAGAGAGAGAGAGAGAGAGAGAGAGAGAGAGAGAGAGAGAGAGAGAGAGAGAGAGAGAGAGAGAGAGGGGGGCAATGAGTGTGTTGTTAGACTTGAAGGGGTGAATTCCAGCCTCTTGCGCGGACTGATAACAACCAGACGTGAGGGCGCTTGCCAGTGTTTCCATTTACAGCCAGAACAACTGCGGAAAGCACCTCGCTACGGACACACACGATACATTGTAAATGTGTCTTGTCATAAAAAAACACGACAGTACACGGCGTGCATAACTCCCTTTCTTCAGCCGTCATCAGTGGACCGGCTTCGGCTTCGAAGGCCGTTGAAGGTTCACCGCGTAAAGCCAAAGGACTTAAGAGCTAAGAAATGTGAAAACAAAAGAGCGTGTGCGACAGCATGTGCGTTTGCGGGGTGCAAATGTAATTACTGTGGAAGACTGACAATGGCAGATGCCTGCCTCCCTGCCCGTCGTGTGTATAGTGTGTGCATGTATGTGTGTGTGACCAGTCCAATCTGATAGTCTGGTTGTGTGTGTGTGTGTGTGTGTGTGTGTGTGTGTGTGTGTGTGTGTGTGTGTGTGTGTGTGTGTGTGTGTGTGTGTGTGTGTGTGTGTGTATGTACTGTATGTGCATGTGTGTGTGTGGGTAGGACTGGCAGCCTGGGGGTGTGGAACAGCTTGGCACCAGCCAGCCAGCCAGCCAGCCAGGGCTGGTCTCTGACCTTAAAGTCCCTTGTTATTAGGTCCCGAGGCCTCGTGTGGCTCCCCGCCATGAGAGAGAGAGAGAGAGAGAGAGAGAGAGAGAGAGAGAGAGAATTACACCAGCGGCCATTTGTCTCGCCGGCCCTTGGGAGCGAAACGCAGGAACATTAGCTTGACTTACAGCAACATGCATGCAGTAAACGGCTCTATGTCTACCACTACCACACACCAGCAGCGGCGTTCATCTGAAACACCCACCACTTTCCCTGCCATTCATCAGCCAGTGGGCAATGTGTGTTAGTCGTCACGTGATGCAATCTAAGTGTGGACTGCTTATGTATTTTCATAGTGAACGGCGGTTCAGCATAACACATGCATAATGGTGGAAAAATATGCCAGCGAGACCGGTTTGCTTTTCAGCATGTCTAACTAGCTTTCCACAGGACCCAACAAGGCTGTTACGCTTCTTACATGCAACCGTGTGCACAAAGATATTTAGAGCTACGGGTGTGATTATATTGTGCCCCTCTTACACATTCATTTGAGCAAACTGCTGGCTGAACACTCGTGTGTGTGTGTGTGTGTGTGTGTGTGTGTGTGTGTGTGTGTGTGTGTGTGTGTGTGTGTGTGTGTGTGTGTGTGTGTGTGTGTGTGTGTGTGTGTGTGTGTGTGTGTGTGTGTGTGTGTGTGTCTGTGTGGTTGATTGCTGTGCAAGTCATGCAGCCAAGCTCTCGGTCCAGCTTTCTTTTTGCCTGCACGGGGCAAATAAACAAAGGGGGAAAAAAACAAGAACATGACCATTCCACAATGAGATTAAATGGTAAGCCCCCCCAAAAACTGCTAACTGTTATGATGTCAGTCATCACAATGGGTTCACACACCAGTGGATTTGTTATTTTTTGTGCAAATGGAGCTACTACTCTTGCTCTGTTCTTTCTCTGTTGTGAGCGTAACCTATTTGACACTTCAGTGTGTGACTACTTGCATTTTAATGAAGAAAGAAATAAGAGCGAGTAGATTTTCCTCACAGAAACGTAGGATTGCACGTGGAGAAAGTAATTGATTTCCATTACAGCGTCAGCCAGCTGTGATGTCAAGGTGGCCCTCTGATGTGTTGGCAAATATTGACATGAAAACCCTTTCAGTCATTTAAAATGGTCATCTGTCATTTTGGATGAAGGGAGAGAGGAGCAGCAGGATTTTACATGATGTGAACTAAAACAGAAAACAGCAAACAGCTGATGCCTTTTAATGTATTCCTGTCCCTTTTTCACCGACACATAGACAAACTGACTGATGGCAATCCATAACACTCCACATAGAGGTGGGACAAATGTGGCATTTACTCATGACTCGTGCATTAAATAGTCAACCAGATCTGCTGCACAGATTTGCTAGTGGAGTTAAGAATACTGACAACAGGCATATTGCCCTTATTGCAATGTAGTTAGAGGCACTCCATCATAGCCCATGTGCTGCCTAAGCCAGCCGCATTTATTTTGGTGTTTGAATGAAACCACAGTTGCTGCACGGGAGTTGCTGATTCTATGGTTCTATCTTTAGTTGTACCACATACTTCTGTCTGTGTCCTTAGAAGAATGGCAAGTATGCATGTTTAGAGTGTCCACTGACACACATATCCAAATCCTATGGTTAAGCAGCCTAGAATAAATGGAGAGGAAAGGGATTCTAAGAAAAAAAAAGGTTTACACCAAGTTGTTTTGCTGAAAGTGTTTGCCACCAATCTGGAACAAACAGAGAGATGACAAAAGTGATATCAATGAATTTATTACAATTTACTCAGCTCCAAGGCACATTACAAGTATTCTGTTAACTACAGAAATGTATAAACAAACAGAGCTTTTTACGTTCATGTACAGTATTTTAGCTCTACCTTTACGCATCCGTGCATCATCATCAAAGCAAAAAGAAAGGAGATAATGAAAAAAACACGTAGTAAAATATAGTTGATTTTTTCAGACCACAAGATAAAAATGAAACATCGCCTTAGTAAATAACATATCAAAATATGAAGAATTCAAATCAACATAAACAATGTTCCCTGTTCGTCTGGTGAACAAAATGAAAATTTGACGAACGTTGCTTGTGTCATTTTTTTCTGTCACCATTGACTGGATTCGTTTGTTTGTTAAGTTAATAGTTTTACACACGTGTGAAGTTGTGATTCATCTATAAAGAGAAGTGCATGATACTGAGTAAAACTAAACGAAAAACGGGAGAGTAGGATAACGATAATCTGCAGCGGTGATTGCAAAAGTGCTTTCACTCCGTACCTAGACACACTGCCGTCAAAACATACGCTATGCAGTAACATTACCCAGTCAACATTATTCACCAACACAACCTCCGCCTTCAAATTAGCTGTGACATCACATACCCCTACTGTACCTTTGTTTCAAAACACTGAAATACATGGAGGAAAGAAATGCCTCTGTACACTGGACTTATTTTTCGTCAGTTTGAATATTCACAACATGTAATAATATACTCGACTCAATTCACGTTTCTGAGAAGGAAGTAGAAGCCTATTTATGGGTCACGCTCTTTTTTTACCTTCACGTCCCCGGCCAAAATGGTTGCTATCTCACCTTGCATGAAAGCCCAAGGCACATTGGAACCTACCAGGGGGCATTTCTCTCCACTGGGGCAATACACCTCGCCAGTTGCTCCCTGTGCTTTGATGCTCTCTCGCGAGCAAGGGAAACAGAATTTATGGTTGGGGACGGACGGGCACTGAACAAAGTGGGTGTCTTCTAAGCGTTCGTGACAAATTGTACAACACAGTGGTCCGTTATTCGCCATGGGTGAATCTGGAATGTTTTGAGGGTGGACCTGCTCCATGCCAGGGTGGGCACTGGATTGAGAGGGTGCCCCGGCTATGTTCATGTCCCCGTTGCGGGATGCCAAGCGACGTTGCCCCGAGACAGAGGCTGGGGACACTGGGCTACTACTGTTGTGTCTAGTAGACGTGGTGGAATGCACAGAGTTGTTGTCCTTTGGAGAGTGCGCATTACCTAACGTGTCTGCGACTGACATGAGCGCAGCCATGGGTGACTGTCCGTTCTGAGGGGCGGATTCGGGTGGTGTCGCCCGGCTGGAGTGAACTGAGTGCCCCGGTCCAAGGGGTGGTGGTCCGCCATGAGAGGCAGTGAATGATCCGGAAGCCATGGTCAGCTTCATAGCTTCACTCTGGCTAGCCATCCACTGTTGCCTCTGCTGCTCGTCGTTCATTTTCAGAGCTCCCTCGGCAGAGTCTGGCTCTGGGGATGCTTTACGCTTACGCATGCCTGTCCTGGGCGCACTTGCTGATGGCAAGGCGCGGGGGATGTTTACCAGTGCAGAGGGTAGCAGAGGGCAGCTAGCATCTATGTAGGCTTGAGGCAGCATTTCAGCACCCAGACCCTCCTTGAAAAAACGCACAGACTCGGGCAACAAATCACCCAGCAGTCGCCAGTCACCTGAACCATGTTTTTTCTCATACTCCAGGTACTTGAAGCCCGAAGACAGCCCCCTGCCAAAGTCTTTCATGCAGTCCTGGTACATCTGTTTGGCCACTCCAGATGCACTTGAGAACACGTTACCAGATCCAGTGGGGTATTCAATGAATATTTTGAGCTCATAGTCCATACCGGGTTTGGAGACGGCATCGAATGCAAACACCCTACCGAGGAGTGAGTGGTCCTTTTTGAACCTAACATCAAAAGGGGTGCTGTTGGAGAGTGTGATCAAAGTCTCACGCACTATCTTAGGTTTGTTAGCCCATTCTTCGGCTCGGTTTCTCAAACTTTCGCTAAGTTCGGCCAAAGCCTCTGCGTTGCGCTGCTTCTCTTTCAGTTCTCTCTCTTGGTCCGTGCTGGAGACCGAGCCAGGTCGTCTGCTTTGTTCCGACATGGACTGGGATGTCATAGAGAGCGCGGTCCCGATGCTGGATGGTGGTGGGGCTCTGCTGGCGAGGTTGTGCTGGGCTATGGCCGCAGCCGAGGGGGGTCCGTTCAGCATGGTCTGCGGGAGCAGGTTGGGAGGCACATTCATCTGACTGGGGACCGCCACAAGCCCGTGGTTCCGGCGTGAGTTCGGGCTCTGCCTGTTGAGTTCTGGAGGCCCGTCGTCTTGTTTTGGAAAGCCATTAGGTCCACTCAGCCCATTCGGAAGTCGTCCTGTGTGGCTGCTTATGGCGGAGTAGTCGAACCGGGACCGCTCAGAGTTCAGAGAATAGCGATCCATGCTTGCTTGCTGTTTTGAGGATGCATCCACATGGTTCAGCTGCACCGTCTCCTTAGCTGACATTGCCGTTTGAGCCTTGACCGAAGGCGGTGGCGCGGGTCCCGGGGATCTCCCCTCCTGGAAGCCATGAGCTCGCTTGAGATGCCGCGCCGTCTCAATAACAAACTCGATCCGATCAGCGCCTTCATAATTTACGCAACCTCTGCAGACGGCCTCCGTAAAATCCCAAATCATTGCCCAGGGCATGCGGGGCAAATCACACAGATAACACGACTGCCTCCTCGACGAGGAGACTTGTGCAGAAGACATGTTGAATGCTCCTCTCGTGAATCCTCTATCCACGTTATTCTCAAGGAAAGCCCGCTCTCCAAGTCAGATGCCTCTTTACACAAAGACAACCTGTGTTCTCGTTTCTCTTCGAACGCGTGCAATAAGCGCAGGTGCTGAATAGGGTTTGAATGATTGTTTTTTCCCCTACATTACGCACGCCTCACATTCTGTTCCTCTCTGAGTTGAAATTTTGATTGTGCCTCCACGTCTCCTCTCTCCCCTCGGAATGCCACCTGGTTGAAGCAATGACGTAGGCACCACGTTCCGCAGTTCCTTTCTGACATGCCACTTGTTGCTCTCCTAGAGCGCATGCTCCAACCACTCCCTTCCAATCTTTTGAATGGACCGACCAACACGCAAAACGTTGACCACGTTTCACACAGAAAACACACACACACCCGAGAAGACTCCAGCAGGCGAGCCCGCGCGCAAAGACACGAGCAAGCGCGCGCACACACCACACTGCCCACTTCTTCCACGGTATACATGCAGTGTCAAATGGACGCATCTTCTCTCGGTATTATATTACACGCCTGAAGCTCCAACAACAATTTCACCGACGTATGCGGTTTCGGTGAGTGCCATGGACTCGATGTTTTGCTTACATCAGCAGTATTTCCAAGTATTATGCTGAACTACATTTTTGACAGAACAACCACTTTTTTCTCCGATTCATTTTCTTCTAGGTCTAACATGCCTGCACATGCCATTACAGGAAACAAACCTAAAAACAATTAAATGAAATGTTAAAATATGACAAATACTATTTTCAAATGCTAGTACTGTTATCTACCATCCAGAAAACAGGCTTGTGTAATGGGAAGAGGTGGTTAGATGGGCCCTTTAACACCTATTCATATTCACAGACGGGGCGATGTCGAAATAAGGCACTGTCAAAACCCCTAAGCAGGCATTCTTTAGAATTGGGGATGGGGGGTTGGTGCAGCACACTCGAAAAGAGTTCACCATCTTGCAGAATGTTTATCCAAAGCAAGGAGCTGAGAGCACTCCTGCCCTGCCCCCCATCCTTCGCGTTCTATCCCCACCTCACACACACTCTCTCTCACACACACACACACTCCCTCCCCATCTCCCTGTCAGACTTACGACCTACCAACCCTCCCTTCCCCCATCTCTCTGATTAACAACACCCCCGTGGGCAGAGCCAAATTCTCCCCTGTTATACAACAGAACGGGTGGAAAAACAGAGCCAAAAGAGAGGCGAGGGAAGGAGGGGAAGGGAAGGAGGGAGGGTACGGAAGAAAGAGAAAGAGAGCGAGTAATTGCAGTCTCCTCATACCACTGGCACTGAGCTTAGCTGTGTGTTCTGTTCAAGCAGCGAGAGAGAGAGAGAGAGAGAGAGAGAGAGAGAGAGAGAGAGAGAGTGTGCACCGCATGGCCCTGGCCAAGTCTGCCCCCTACCCCCCCAACCTAAACTCTCTTTCGCCCTCACTATTCAATCCATGCTCAGACAATGTCGCATTCAATGTACCACCATACACACCCCCACCTTAGGAATACACACTTTAAGAGTAAGCAACATCAGAAATGAATGAAGACACATGTTTGTTCTGATGAGGTAAAACAGGAGATATATATTTCAGAGTGGTCAGTGGTGCTGCAAGCAGAGAGCATTTTGTCCGCATCACAAACTTGTACGAAACATCTGGGGAATCTGGACGGCGGTTAAGCCTGTGACAGCTCCAGGGGCTATTTTGCTGACCACTCACGACTAAGAGACCTAGAAATTCAACAGCGACCATCAAGACACACACAGCAAAACAAAAGCACACAGTCTTTGTGCAAAAAGCCACTGCATCCACTGAGAATGGGAAATATACTGACGACAGCACATACTGGTATACCATGCAGGACACAACAGCATACTGTACACAATAGCAGTGACGCTGAAACAAGAGACTGTGTGTGTGTGTGTGTGTGTGTGTGTGTGTGTGTGTGTGTGTGTGTGTGTGTGTGTGTGTGTGTGTGTGTGTGTGTGTGTGTGTGTGTGTGTGTGTGTGTGTGTGTGTGTGTGCAGACGTTGTGGGGGTTGCACTCTGTGCACACTGCATCGCTGTCGTCAATGGAGGACTTGGTCAGTCTGCAGGGCATTGAGTCAGCTAAGACCGCAGACAATCCCCCCTCTATTCGGCCAGAGCTTGTGACTCCGGCAGGAAAAGCAAGCCGACACCCTTTTCGCGGAGCTAAACGAATTAACACAGTAAAGAATAAAGAAAAAAAAGACGTGTGTGTGTGTGTGTGTGTTTGTGTGTGTGCGAGACACAGAGACAGAGGGGGAAAAATGGTGTTTGTGCCAACTATGCCTATACTAATAGTAGAATGTCATTTGACTTGAATTTGGCCAGGCAAAATGAAAGGCTGTTTTTTTCCCTCTCTCTCCAGCCCAGACGAGTCTTACACAGACACGGCTCTCTCGCCACAGTCCCTCCAACATGTGGATTTGGTTTAAATTAACACCGCCTCAGCGTGAACAACACTAATACCTGTGAGGAAAGCACCATTTGGGTAACCCCCATCACTACCACCCCCTCACCCACCCACCCCTACTCTCCAACCCAGTAACACAGCAACAACACTCTATTCTTTAACGTCTGATTGGACAATGAAAGTCACACACAGAAACAAACTAATGACATTACGGAGCCTCTTCACGTGGAACGAAAATAATGCCATCTTGAGTCTTAATTTGTGAGCTAAGCGTGCTGCAATGCAAGGAAAAGATTCGGTCATTGTGCGAGAGCCAGAGAGAGATAGCAAGAGTCAGAGAGAGAGACAGACAGACAGATAGACAGGGAAAGAAAGAGAGAGAAGAGTGAAAAAAACACACACTACTCCCTCCAGCCTTGTATGTGAGGCCCCCCCTCCTCCTAGCCGCTGAGCTGTAAAATATCCCTCGATTCCTCCCAGCCAGCTCAGCTCAGCTCGGCTCAGAGCAGCCCTGCCGCAAGGGTTAACTTTTCAGCTTCCGCTAAGCGCTTGGCAGGCTGCCAGGCGAAGGCGCAAGGCATGCTGGGTAGCCTGTGCGGCTCTTGCCAAGTACAAACTGCCAACATTAAGCAGGCCTGACAGCGCCTCTCCTCCTCTCCCCCTGGCAGCGCTTCAAAGTGCTCTTTCATTTGAGACGCAGGCAAGATGCCATATGCATGCAGATTTACTTAAGGCTCCCCCTACTCCTCTCCTCTTACTCCTTCTCTTCTTCTCTTTTCCCTGCTTTCTCTCCAGCCCTACCCTCCCTTTTACTCCCTTGCTTGCCGTCTTTTTTTCCTCGCTAGCTCGCTCGACGACCCCCCACCCCCCCAACACCCCCTCCATCCCCATCCACACACCACCAAAGATGGAGCTGATAAATGCCATCTCAGTTGCCATGGGGATAAGAGTGGTCTAGTGAATTACTACCCTGTCTTCTTCCTCTGCTCCGCTCCGCGCGTCTCCTTATATGTTAATATCCCCCCACAAAACCCTGGCCACGGCCGGCCTCTTCATGAGACTGCATATGCATAGCTCGCCGCCTGCCTTCCACCCTCCCTCCCTCTCTCTCTCCCTCCCTCCCTCGCTCGCTCCCCGTCTCTCTCCCTCTCTCGCTCTCTCCATTCCCTGCCTCCCTCAGCTGTTTTTGTACCTGTGGGGATAAGGGAAAATGTGTTAACCCTTTCCTCAGACAACGACAGCCAGTCAGCCAAGCCAAGCCTGCACAACACAACACACCACAGCACAGCGCAGCGCAGTTTTAACCGTATTTGGCCTCGCTGGTAATGGGAAATGCAGGTCAATGCGCTGTAAATGAGAATCAGAGCAGCAAGCGGCGGTGACAAGGACAGATTGCCGCCTGTCGACGGTCTAAATACCGCGGGTGCAGTATATAGGCGAGACTGGCTGTTAGTAAATCAATGATGAGCAAATGAGAGCATGATGCTGCACACGGAGTGGGGGGGTGGGGGGTTAGGAAAGACGACCTCGACACAGATGTTTAAAGATGAGAAAAACATCCTCATCTTGTTGATCACATTTGGCGTCGCCGATTAGCACTTACACGGCTCGTTGGATAACGTGATGCTATAGAGGCCACATCATATCATTATTTATATCATCTTGTTATTGTTGTGTATTTCCATCATTAATGGTTGAAGTAGTAGTGCTACATAAAACAGTTATGCTAGTTGCAATAGTACGCATATATTTTAGGATACATACAGTATTTTACATGCAGGAACACAAAGCAGGTAGAGCACATGTAGCGTACAGTACGGCACCACCCAGTGATTTGCTGATCATCTGTCTATTAGTAGAGGTGGTAGTAGCTTCGTAATAGAGGTAGTAGTGGTAGTAATCATCAAAATGTCGGTCATTTCATTTATTCCTACAAATGATTTGAATGATAATAAAAAATAATGGCCCTCAGAGACAGACATTTCATGACCGATAAAATCCTTGGCATTATCTAAGATGGTGCTGCGTTTCAGCCCCCGTGCCAGTGCCGCCGTTACTGCTGTCTGCCGGAATGACAAAAGCACGACAGGCAATGGCTCAGAGAGACGCACAGCCAGCTAGCTGAAAAACCTCCATGTCTCCTGTGCAGTGCAGTGCGGCACACAGAAAAGAGAGTAGAGAGGTATTTTGTCTCGCTTTTCCACATTTTCTATGAGCGATGGCCTCGGTGGGTGTTTGTCATGTCAAACAGGGCTGCGCTACCCTCCTCGGAGGGATCTCTCATAATCTACCCCATAAGGAACAGGATGAGAGAGGATGAGGAAGAAGGAGGGAGCTTTTTTATTCTCTTCTGGTGGGGGATTTTGAAAAACAATATTGGGTGTCTCTGTATGATGCAGCAAAAGACAAATCTTTGATACGTTTTTTTTATTATTATTATTATTATATATATCTGGAACAAAACCAATAACTTTGGGGGAACATCTAACCGAATCTCGTGAACAGTGGAGTGATGATGAAAAAGAGAAGAAAAGAAAAAAAACATGATTTATTATTACCTGGTATTCTCTGTTTGGTGCTCTGCTGCTGCTGTTGCCATGGCAACCCGCATTCCCCCAACAGACTGTGTGCTCCTCGCGGGAGGTGGCTGGTTGTTAGGGACGTCTTCCAGAAGCCTGCCATTTCCTGCGTTAAAAAGACAACACATTCACACACACACACACGTACACACACACACACACACACACACGGTTGGCAATCAGCTTTATACACCTGCTTCAGTCAGCAGTTCATCTTCTAGCTGTCGAGGAGATGAGAGGAAAGCTCAGCGACTGACTGTACTGCCTTACTCCACTACCTGTGTGTGTGTGTGTGTGTGTGTGTGTGTGTGTGTGTGTGTGTGTGTGTGTGTGTGTGTGTGTGTGTGTGTGTGTGTGTGTGTGTGTTGTACTGTACGTGTCTGTTTCATGTGTGCCATTTTAACATGGTACTACACATCTATTTTTGGTTGATTCTATTTATTCCTCAAAAGACTGTTCAGGCTTACAATGTCAGACATAATGACCGGTTCAAACATTGCCAGATATTATTACAGGTTTAAATATTAACACCACTGGCTTGCGTGGCGATATTTGCAGTGCCTCCAGTCTCCTTCTTTCAATTAGACACACACACACGGCACCGCTTGCTTATATGTTCAGTGCACACTACGGGGCTAAGAAAAGGATTCACATGTACTGTATGTGCAGTAAAATAGTTGATATACAATATGAGTGAAAAAAACTAGAATACTTTTGGGAGTATATAGATCTAAGCCTTCCTGATTACAAACCTTATTCTAACATTTGAAATTCTTATTCAACAACATGAGAAATTCATTTCCCATATGTGCGAGATCACGTTTCCATATTGTTGTTTTATTATTTATATCGTGTTTTGCTCCTCTACTACTGTGTGTGTGTGTGTGTGTGAGGGTGTGTGTTGTTCTAACACGTGAGGGTGAGAGAAGCAGCTTCAGTGTTCCCCACAGACAAGCTTCCAGAGAACCAGATCAGTCTGTGCTGAGAAAGAACAGCCGTACACAGGCAATGTTTATGCAGGCAGGATAGAGAGGGATAGAAAGACGGGAGAGAGAAAGAGAGAGAGAGAGAGCGAGAGAGAGAGAGAGCAATGTATCCCTTTCTTGGCTTCCAAAAGTAAAGCCAGTCCAGCCAGAGAGGCGTGCAAGACAGGGCCTGGAGAAAAGCTTCCCCACGCTGGTAAAGGAATGCAGACGAGAGGAAACTGACCCCCCTCACCCCACCCCCTCATCCTCCATTCCCTCCACAACTCAATCCTCAACCCAACACGCCTCCCTTCCTCCCTACCATCCCCTTCCTCCCTCCCTCTACCGTCACTTTCTTTCTCGCTGTTCTACAAAACATCAGCCCAATCCAACCCCCCACTGCAATCCACTCCACTCCACTCCACTCCCCTCCTCCCTTCTCCTTCCCCCTATCTCTTCACAGTGCTTCACCAACTGCCCCAACTGCCAAGGAGATCCTCAACAAAATCATTTCCTGCAAGTCAGGGGGTCGTAGGCAAGAGAGAGGGAGGTGGACCTCCTCCCTCTAAAACAACAACAGCTCTGCGAGTATCGCTCATGGGCCCCCCACTCCACTTCCCAACCTCCCACCCTCCACCCGCTCTCCTGGTATGCTGCTCTGCTCTGCTCTGCACTCTCCATCTGACAAACGACCATCGGGGTCCAGGAAACTCCAGGTCAAGGAAATGAGCTGGCGATAACTTCTAAGTAGAAGTGAATATACTCGCAAAAAAAAGAAAGAAGGAAAGTCGAAGAGCCAAATGGCTGATTCTTGTGTTACACAATCCTGACAAGTTTCGTGTTAGCCCGGCCTAAAGACTCTCTAAACGCTTCCAGTAAATTGCTAACAAAACATAAATTGTTTGGGTTAGAATTACATACACTGGAGATGACGCTTCACAAAAAAAAGTCAATGTTGCAGAGGTCGGCGGAAAGCAGGCGGAGACCCGATGGTATGCGTTTTTGGGCTCTCAGTCAGGAGAGTGGTTAACTGGAGTTCATCATAACAACATCTGGGCGAGTGGAGAGTGCTTGGTATTTGGTGAATCCGACTCTTGCCGACGTGTGATTTAACCTAATTTGGCTTTTAGACGGGTGGTGTATTTTTTTTTGTACTTTAATTGGGTGGCTGTGGTGAAGACTTAGAGGTCTGTGTGTCAATCATAGTTGTTCAGACATTCCAAGCATGTCCCGTAATAGAAAACCAAAACCGAAAAAAAACTAAAGACACGTTGGTACTGTAAATATTAAGACATATGTCTCAAAATTAAACCCAACGATGCCTAGTTCCAAGTCACGCTGGTAGGCTTGAGAGTTTGACTGGTGAATGATGCACGCACGCACGCACGCACGCACGCACGCACGCACGCACACGCACACACGCACACACGCACACACACACGCACGCACACACACACCTCTTTTTTTCTTGTTGCTGTAAAAGATCCGGCATTCTGCTTATGCAGTGCTATTGCTGTGTCACGACACCACCAACGCCAAACAGCTTTCTCAGCTGCTGTCCGACATCAAGCCCAGCACAGCACACTGTTTACATCTGGGAAGCGTCAATGTAGGCTCAATGTTTTTCTTTGCTCTTGCTTCTCAGGTTTTTTTTATCTCCCACCCCCGCGGCTGAACGGTCAGGCCAGTAGTACTGTTGCCAGGACAATTTTCTGAAGCGAGCACAGCAGGCGATGAATGTAAATCAGTCAGCAGTGACAGTGGTGACGAATCCAAACCCTGCTAAATTACAACGGGGGACTGGAAGACTACTCAACCGTAGACATTTCCAGTGATTGTTCAAAACAGGTTTCTTAGTAGTCACACGTTTCCCACACTCTGGTTTCCCACAGCTAGGGTAGGCTATACTTACGGAGAAATCATTTAAATCCTGAAATTAGCCAAATGCTTAATAATTTAGTCAAATTATTATCTCCTAGAGTAGTACAGATTCACCACACATCTGTTGTGAACGTGCAGGATTTAGTGAAAACATCTAAGAACGTTTCACTATCTAATTGCAAATGCAAAGGATGCCTACTGTGATCACTACAGATGATGTCAGGAACTATGCCCGGGATCTGACTTGCAACACTAAAAAGAGGACAGTGACACCAATTTGCCAAAATCTAATAGCCACAAATACACTACCAAGGGATGTGTGTAAACAGAAACAGACCGGTGTGACAAGCAACACGGTGGATGACCGTGTGTGTGTGTGTGTGTGTGTGTGTGTGTGTGTGTGTGTGTGTGTGTGTGTGTGTGTGTGTGTGTGTGTGTGTGTGTGTGTGTGTGTGTGTCTCTGTCTGTGTCGTCCATCAGTGCCCCTGATAAAGCAGCCTGTCTTTGATGAAGCGCACTGTTTCTACGGCAACAAGTAAACCACAGTAAACATGCACTCAGGTCCTCAAATAAAAGGCTTGCAGTCCTCCATTACAAACACACACACACACTACACACACACACACACACACACACACACACACACACACACACACACACACACACACACACACACACACACACACACACACACACACACACACACACACACACTCTCTGAAAAAAAGCCTCTTTGCAGGTCAAGATGCTGGTTAATAATAAAGACTGCCATTTATTTCGGAAAAGGGCATCTCCACAGGGACTGGGCACCCTGCTTCGGCATGACATTAGTGACTCCACAGATGGGGGGAATCAAATCCCCCTCCCCCCAAAAAAACTCCCTCCTCTGTTCACCACCGCTTCTTAGAAAGACAATTAAGGTGGGCATTACAATACAGAAACAGATAAAAAAAATAATAATAATTAAAAAAAAAACAGAACACATTGTCAAAGTATTCACATCTGGCAGTGGGCATTGCAAAAAGTCATTTTATTTGATCATTGACTTCTGATGTCCAATGTCAAGCTAAACATGGTTTAAATGTCAAGCTTGCTATCTAATTTGCAACAGCGTGATTCAGCCACCACACGTTTAGTAGATTTAAAGTGTCTTTGATCTCAGACCCAGGTGAACAACTCATTAGTATATGGTGTATGCGTGTGTTTGTGTGTATGCATGCTTGCGTGTGTATACATATGCATGTGTGTAAATAGGACTTACTGCAAGCCTGTGCATATGTGTGTGTATATCTCTGTGCATGTGTGCAGTAAGTGCGTGCCATGCATACTATGTGTTCCTCATAGCAGGATGCATATTGGTCACAATACTGGTCAGAATATTCCAAAGATATGGTTCATTAGGAACCAAATGAAGTATAACGTGTGTGTGTGTGTGTGTGTGTGTGTGTGTGTGTGTGTCCATTAGTGTCTGCACACGTGTACATGCATCATACCTGCCAACCTTGAATTTTTTTTTTGAGTAGCAATTTATCGCGGCGCGGCAATTCACGGCGCAACAAATACCTACAAGTGAGAAAATGTGGTCAACGCAGCGCGATACCATGGGCCGCCGGCGGGCCCATCTCTGAGAGGCTACTTTGTTTTGCACACCTTGGGTTGCCAAATGTCAAAGGGGAAAATATGGGACACTTCATTCAGACAGGGGGAGTAGGGGTCCTCTCCCAGGAAAAAAATGCTTTTCTTAGATGCAATTTCCTGCATTTTAATGCATTTTAGCCTAACATCCCGTGTATCTGGCAATTTCACCAGATTATCTTGCTCTTCACAGTACTTTGAACTACCATACATTATTAAACTTTCATGGAAGATGTTTTTTTTGTTTCACACCATGACACCAATAAAATGCTATGGTATAGGTTAATATTATTACCTTGGGGGCTAACATCAAAATCACACTTGCATCCATTCAGTAGCCAACACGTCATATGGCTCTTGACAGTATATTCTATTTACTGTCAATGGGCTCTACTGATGGACGAGGGCTAATGGCCACTTGGAACTTCCACAGTAACTTTTGAGGTGCATGCACGCTTCTTTTTTCCACTTCTCTATATTGGCCCATCTACCCTCATTTGCCGTCATGAGTTGGCTATTGTTCAGTGTTCTGCACATACATGATGACAGGATAATATATTTTATTAATAGGTTGCCATACGTGATTACGGATAGTTCTAGTCGTGGAGTCATGCATATTTTGGTATGACGCACAATACCTGTTACACCTGTCCACGACTCCAGTATTCCTATGTCTTTAGACGGTGTCGTGGTAGATTACGGATGTACTCCGAGCACAACCGTTAGAACTATCGCTTTATTTCCCCCAGTTAAAATGATGCGACGCAAAGGGAAACCGAATTTAGTTCGCTGCTAATCTGCTGATTTATAGCGCAGTAATAGTCAGCAGTCGACCACATTTTCTCATTCGGAAGTAATCTCGTTTCGGTCCAATATCAAAAAAAGTACCAACATATTGCCGTCAAATTCCTCGAGCTTTATTTATTTTCATAAGTTTACGGATTTAGCAACTGGACGCAATTCACTATTCTCACCAATTGAGGCTACCTTTCTCAAATCCCATTTACCTTTGAAACCGTGATTTTGACGGTGCTCACTTGTAAAACTACAGCGACAGCACCAAGATGGATAATATATGATGACAGGAGGAGGACACTTGTGTCAGAGATTATAGGAGTAGTCTGCTTAGTCAGGCAGATTAGTGAGAGAATATTTCAGTTGGTCATACAAGCACCATATTTGGCACACTAATGCTCTAGAACCTACTTTAACATAAAAGTACGTTATCCAAGTGAAAAAACAAGATGGCCGCCATTTTCCAAGATGGCTGCCATTTGACGCATTCTCGATCATTGTTTGGGCTATATTGTCACAAAAGAGGCCTTTTTTGATTAAATCAATATCAAATTAGATGTTTTGGTACATGGACAGTCCAATTCTACATTCAAAACATGATGATTATCAAATTTTATGATGAAAAATGGAAATGTTGTGCACTACAAGGCAATGCTTCACTGTTAGTTTAAAAACTTCGCTACGACATTGTTACTGTATTGCAGAGAGTCTAAAATATCACTGACATTCTACTTATTATTATAACAACTAAAACATAGTGAACATGAGAAAGGAAAAAGTTGTTCTCTTCAACTTGGGTGTTGCCAAAAGATGTTCTGGGTCAAGTGAAAAAAGGGACTTGTTTGAGTCGGCAAATGGTTTGTAGTTGCCTGACAACTTTTGTAGTGCTCTTGTTTCTTTTTAGTGTTTCTATCTATTTAGTTCTCACATCTGCAAGTGCATAACTGGGTGCACTTCAGGCTGAAGCGAGAACATTTGCATAATCCTCTGCTTTCTGTCTTGCAGCCACATATTGTCAACGGCTGACAGGCCTAAGCGATGGGTGGAAGAGTTGACTAGGACACTCTCCAGACCATCTTTATGCCAGCCACAGTGGCAGTGCCAGTCTTGCCTCATCAACCTTGGCTGTAGTGCTGTGCTTGTAATACATGATGACGACAAACCTCTCAAGGATTTTGAGGTCTGCTGCAGCTATGGTAGATCGGTACTGACTGAGCTTGTTGAAAACCGGACTCGCTTTAGGGCACACCTTCCATGCTTGCCATGCCGTTTTCTTGCCTTTCCCATGAAAAGCTGACACAACATCACAACCAGTGAAAGCATGGAAGAAGGGTAAGCCACTACATTTCTGTGGGCCAAGATTAAGCACCATCTCATGAATCGGCAACCACCTAAGGGATTGACCCTGGTCGAATTCTACCCAAACCATTTCAGGCCTGCATCCTGAAGAATCGTAAACACACTGATGTCAACAGGAAGAATATCTGTGTCACATGCCTTAGTCAACAAATATTTTATCTGTTGCTTGGCTGCACGGAGAGCATGTGTGAAGATCCTGGTGTCAGTTTCTTCATGGCTGCATGGACACAAGCCTTCAGTGCTGATTTATTTGTTTGAAAGGGCCTACTCTCCTTTTGTCACAACCACAATATTGTGGGGAGACAGGGCCACAATCTTGTCATCCAAAAACTCAAACAGCTCTGTTTTGTTGTCACTGTCTCACAGAAAGCTTCTCCAGTTTGGAGGTAGCTTGGTTTTGTCAGTCACTCTTCATCTCTCTGCTTTACCTGTCTTTGACCTTGTCTCAGCCTTCAGGCTTGAGGTCCAGTACGCATCAAAAACAATATATGTTCGCTCATAATTTGATGGGTCTGTCAGAATCTTTGGAACTACATCTTGCACAGCATGCTCGTGAAAGGTCTTTGATGTCTTTGCGGGCAGAACCATCAATGATAACGGCTTCACATTCTGGTTGTCTCTCAGGTGGAGAAACGGTAGCTTCTGGAATGTTGGTGAGTTGAGACTTCTGTCCAGAGTGGAGTTTGCCTGTGTCTCTCAGTGCATCAGGAAAGGACTGATTCTCAAGTTTAAAAAACTCAGGTCACACTTCCTTGTCTGATATGATATAGAGAGTCGTGAGAAAAGATGGCAGTAACTTTTTAGTACTTTTTTCTTTGCTTCACTCGAGGCTACGGCCGCATCTTGGCGAAAGAAATCTGTTCTGTTCTTTTTGATGGGCCTGTGGAAGGAACCCTCATCACCAAGACCATTGAAAAAATCTCTGAAGTCAACTCTGCCTTTCTCTAAGAGAGATTTTGCAAGCACTGGGATGTGCTATGGTATTTTTCCCAGTGTAAGCAGATCATTCGACTCCTCCTGAAAAGGATTGCCTAGATCCTTCATCACAACGAACAACTTCTGAACCTTGTCAATGAATAATGTCTGTGACTAACTAGTCTGCTCATGATGCCTGGTATCTCCTTGTGCCACCTTGACTTGACATGCCAACTCGTACTGCCTGACTAACTGGCTTACTTCTGGTCCAGACACCATCCATCGCCCGAGTGCAGATGCATCCTCAGTCACTCCAATGGCACCACCAGCGCCTTTGACCACCGCATTGGCCTGCTCATGAGCTTGGTCAATGACTAAATGGGGAGACTTCAACTCCTCTTTCGTGTCAGTCTGACAGAGGCACAACTTCCTCCAGTCAGTACCAGCAAAACTCAATGGATTGTTACCTAACATTGTGTATAATATGGTTTAAACCCGAGGGGGCTATCCTTTTCTACCTTACCGTACAAAAACATCAAAGCACATTGAAATATGGGATATGACTAGATTCAAGAATGTAATGCCCTACATCTATTCCGATCGTTCATCCAGTGTCGTTTAATTCCCGTGCGATCGGTACGCCATCCAGGTAACCACAGCCGTTACCCTTGGCTCGGCTGTCCCGCGCTGGCACACCCTGTCAATTCAGGTGCGGCTATCTAACTACAGTACTACCACTAACTAACCTTCTAGTCAATGTCTGCACAGCTGCTTATTAGATAGCTGTTGGGACACTTGAGTATACCATCATCTACAGTTAGTGCACAACATTTTTTAGTGAAGTGTTCAACTACAGCTAGCACACTACAAGCCAGCACTGAACCCCATGATGAGTCTCACAGCAGTAATGTCACCAGTGGGGCCTGGTTGTGCTACAACATCACTCATATAAAATATTGCAAAAATATAAATATTTCTATTAATCGGAATTCTACCTTGAGAAATACTTTTGTTTCCTTCTTTTATTTAATTTGGTGGCCATCTCATAAAACCGGCAGCCATCTTGGATTTGAAGCCAGATAACACAATTTTCGTGAATAGTACACCCTTCCTTTGGACAAAAAAAATCACTTGTATCACACACTTACTGATCTAGAAGAATGTCTATGGCCAGAAGACATTCAAAAACATTAATATTGAATGACTCATTATCCGCCATCTTGAAAACTGTCAGCCATATTGGAATTAAGTTGACACCATTTGGTATTTCTAGACATAATATATAAACTTTGAAGCTGTGGTAATCGACACATGTCTATTCTACGAAGTTCTACCTTGAAAGACACTAAATTTGGCGGCCATGTTGAAAACTGGCGGCCATCTTGGATTTGAAGATGGATAACGTACTTTTCTTAAATAATACACCCTAGACATCATTTGTACCAAATATGGTGCTTGTATGACCAACTGAAATATTCTGTGAACATTTGGACTCTAATCTGCCTGACTAGCTGTGTCTTCGAAGCAAACTTTCTATCTGCAGCTGACACCTCGACTGGAGCGGAGCGACAACAAATGAAGACCCCTAAACCAGCGCTCTGATTGGTCAATATTTCCCCCCCACACGTTGCTGGCCAATGGAAAGGCCAGCGCGAGACTTGGAAGCAGAGCCATCTAATACTACGGCTCTGGCTGGTTGCAAGTCTACAGAGAAATATAATATATAAGGGCCAGTGAAAACACTTTGCTATTGTTTTTTCCCGTATTTTGAAGTGACAGCGCCGTAGTTTGATGTCAAAATCCGTATCTGCTACACAAAATGCGTAATGGTCGGCAGGTATGACATGTACTTTTCTGTTAGTATGTCTGTGTATGTACGATAGTTTCTGTATGTATGCGTGTTTGCATTTCTAGTGTTTCTTATGCACATTTCTATGCAAGCTATTGTGTGTCTGCATGTGTGAGTGTTTGTGCACGCTTCTATACATGTTATTGTGGGTTAGCATGTCTGTGTGCGTCGGGGGCATAACAGTGACTGATGGTGCCAGGCGAGCCGCGCTTTACAGCTGAGCCATGACATCATCCTCAGGGCCAGAGAGAGAGAGAGAGAGAGAGAGAGAGAGAGAGAGAGAGAGAGATTAAGTAGAAGGAGGCAGAGGAGAACCGACAACAGGAGATGAAAGGAGAGGAGAACAGAGAGGAGAGGAGAACAGAGAAGAGAGGAGGAGAGGAGAACGGAGGAGAGGAAGAGCTCCTCCGTCTTTCCCGTCCCCCACCAACATTCCTCTGCCTTCATCCTTAATGAGCACAGGGCCTCAGGAATTCCGCAGCCAGCCGGGACCAGACGAGAAAAACAATCCCCTGCTATCGCTCCCCTGAAATAAACCGCTTGGTTTTCTTTGGAGTTTTTCTTTTTCTTTTTTTTTCACTCCTTCTCCCTTCCTCCCGCCCTCCCACCTGCTGCCTTCCCTTTTCCTTTTCTTGCTACTGCTGGCAGATGGCCTTAAAAAAAATGACGTGAAGGCTCCACACCATCAAGAAATATATCCGTGAAACTAACCGTTTCCCATGGTAATGTTTGTTTTTTACAACTTGTTGATCATCATAAGCAACACTCTAATCTAAGCTCTAAACTATTATTCAATGATGGCCAGAAATAGCTTTCGACCCCGTGTGTATGTGTGCTGCCGTGATGGCGAGGCAGCATGACTACTCTTCCCACTACTCTAACCCCCCCAAGGCACGGACAGAAGCACAGGCATCAGTGGCATCACTTCAGATGGTCATCCACAGAGATGGCACTGACAGCCTGAACACACACTGTGGCAGTGGGCAGTGGCGAGGGGGAGGGGAGAGGTGGGGGAGATGATGTCTGCTGAGAAGACGACTAGACCCAGACAGAGATAGACCAGACCAGACACACACACACACACACACACATGCGCACACGCACACACACACACACACACACACACACACACACACACACAGACACACACACACAGACACACATGTACATACTCGCACACGTACATCCTGTACTGTATAGTCACACGCGCATACTGCACACATGCCCCCATACATACACACGCACCCACACGCACACACACACAATCTCACTCCCACACGTAATGTTCATACAGACATGCACACACACACACAGAGAGCAGGAGGGAGAGAGACAGTGTCAGGCGGTTGTCTGAGTGAGGCCACTCGGGCTTGGCACCAGACCCATCTCCCACTCAGCGAGGCGTCTGAGCGAGTGTGTGGTGCGGGGGCGGTTGGAGATGAGCGATGGGTGATGGTGAGATGGCGAAGACGAGGGAAAGCGGAGACGGATGGGGGGAGGCAGAAGAGGAGGGCACCCAGTCACAGCAGACACACAGACACTCAGGCTCGCTCTGCCTGCTCGGCCAACCACGCCACATGAAATGGACATTAAGAGCGAAGGAGAAGAAGACAAGTTGTGCATGCCACTGCCGCCACATTCCCCCCATGCCCCTCTCCTCTACCTATTACCTCCTACTACCACCACCATACACCAACCCAGACAGGGGATTATGGCAAGGCCCCCGCTAGACTAAACTAAAACGCTGACAGATGAGGCCTCCTCCATTCTCCAAACACCAAAAATGGAGCAGTAGCATTTCCACACAAGCAAAACACTGGCACACAGCACAGCGCCACTGACTGCATATCAAAATCTAATCACCACAAATTGCTCAAGGTTAGATTTGCTGTGTGGAGGAAATGAAGGGATTACATTACATTATATATTACTTTCAAGGTATGTTTTTTTTTTAACCAAAGTGATCTTCAAAAGAGAGATAACAGATAAAATATAAAGCCATTAGGGGTGAGCCTTATAGACGGTATAACTGTTTGACATGTGATATAAATTTGGTCATACTGTGAATTTGGGGTCATACTGGCACTACGCGAAAGGTCATTGTGTCACTACTTGGGAAAATGTGCCTGTAGCTTCAACTAGCCTTATCGACAGAACCATTTAATTCTAACAAAGGAACTCTTCTAGCGCAGATGCAAATGACGAGTTAAGATGATAAAATAATTGTGCATATTTTCTTTGTGCCATGATAACCGAAGTTTAAGTATACCGTGATATATGGTTCAATATAATTTTTTAAATAAATATTGCAATGTAAATTTTAGGCCAAATCACCGACTCCTATAAGGAATACTACCGTTGTGTTGTGCCACGATGTGATACGAGTAATGTGGGATGCAAACAAAAAGCATAGCAAACAGACATCAACGCCATCTCTTTCTAGACGAGAGAGACCGCCACTGACAATGTCATAATAATATTTCCGAGCAGAAATCAGCAGGCATGAATTCATGCGCCGCTGTCTTCACCAAGCCTGAGGGCTTAGAGCCATGCCCCCCATTCTCTCTCTCTCTCCCTTGCTCTCTCTCTCTGCTATATGGGCTTAATGTCGCTTTGATGTGCTTGAGGAACAACAGCACGGTCGGGCACTAAAAATAACCTATCCCCGAAGAGATCACAGTCTGGCAGCCTTGGAGAGAAAGAGAGCGAAACCGAGGAGTAGAGAGAGCGCAAGAGAGACAGAGACACAGATAGGGAGCGAGAGAGAGAGAGAGAGAGAGAGAGAGAGAGACACAGAAACACAGACCGTGGCAGAAATAGCAGGGTTGCTATGACAACTGCTCTGAAGCACACCAACGACAAAATGGAGCACCAGACATCTTAGGCTGAAATTTCTACTCACTTTTTATTTCGTTTTCTGTTTTTGTTCATTCCTTTCAACACGTATAGATTTTTCTGTCACCCTGAACCCTGTCCCTACCTCCCCCACACACAGATTCACTCAAACAAAAACAAAATAAACCCTACCAGTCACTTCCTGCCTTCCACCTATGCCAATTAACCCAAAAACCTCAATAACAGAGTGTTCTTTTTTTCAACGACATGTAAGAGGAAATCTGTCTTCCTTTCATGTTAAGAAGCCCTCCGAATATTGCTGCTGTGTTTCCGCCAACGTTGCACGGTTTGCAATTCACCCGGGAAGATACACCAGGGAACGCTTACATACATACAAAAGCTTATCTGGAGCGCTCGTCAGACACATTCCTCTGTCGCACCTAAAAATACACTCACACCATGAAAATACATTCGCACCCACACCCACACCCACACCCACACACAAACACAAACTATGCCCAAGCACACAACACACACACACACGTGCGTGCACGTGCACGTGCACACACACACACACACACACACACACACACACGAGTCAAGTGCAGTGAGCGGAGAGATGGCGAGGCTGCAGGCGAAGCTGTAATTAACTCGTGTACTCCCACACACATTAGTCATCCTGTATAGCGGGGGCCAGCAGGCAGCAGCAGTGCAGCGGTGGAGGATGGAGATGGTGGGGAAGGGGGCAACCATGACGCTGATGGAGATGTGGGGGGCAATAGTGGTGGTGGGGGTGGTGGTGGTGGATGTGGGGATGATGGTGGTATGGGGGGCAATGGTGGTGGTGGGGTCAGCGGTGGTGCTGATGGTGGTGTGGGGGGCAGTGATAGGGGTGATAGTGGGGGCAGTTACAGCTGGGAATGGTGATGATGGAGGTACCAATGGTGATGATTGTGAAGGGGGCAATAATAATGATGATGGTGGTGGTGGTGGTGATGATGTGGGAAGCAGTAGGGGTGTTGGTGTTGGTGTTGGTGTTGGTGTTGGTGTTGGTGCTGGGGTGATGGTGATGGTGATGGTGTTGCCAACAGTAGGGGGTGTTGGTGATGGTCGTGTTGTTGGTGATGGTGGTGGTGCTGACGAGGTAGCTGCGTGATGATGGTGGTGGAGGCCGTTACAGCTGGGCACCTCTGGGAACGAGAAAAGCCAAGCCGAGCTGAGTGCAGTTGAGCCCGCGCCAAGCCTGCCCTGCTGCGGGCAGATTGACTGCACGCTCGGCCACTGGAGCGCGGAGATAAGAGGGGGCGGCGGAGCGAGGTGGGAGCAGTGGAGCGAGGTGGGGAGGAAAAGGGCAGTTTGGTCTGACTGGATGCTTGAAGAGGGAGCAAATGGGAAAAGAGGAGGAGATGGAAGGGCAGGTGATGGGTGATGGGTACGGGGTGGAATGGTGCTGGTGTAACGGAGTGCGGAGTGGAACGTTGGTAAACCTCCCTCCCGAAGCCTCATACAGTATCGTTAGCGCTGTGTTATCGGACTGGTCCTTTAGCTCAGCGGTATCGTGCTTTGTCTACCATACACGAACCAATGCGTTAACTAGGATGTGGCAAGTTCGAGACCCGAGGGGGACGGACTGCGCGGGAACAGCTCAGTTACACTGGTACTGGGGGACGGTTTGCGTATTGCTGTGGGTAATGCTGGTATGGTGGTGGTGATTGTAGTATGTGATTGTGCACTGGTGTTGTTGTGGGTAGCTGGGAGGGGGGTGGGCGGCGTTGTTATATGGGGGTGGTGGAGGAGGGGACAACGTGAAAACAGAGAGACAGAAGCGCCATCTGCATTCTAAATGTATGAGCTCCTGAGGTCCCGAGATACGCAAAGCCTGGCTTTGCTTTCACCGCTTCATGGGTAGCGAGCGATCACTGACTAAGTCACCTGATAGGAGATGATTGGTTTCTGCCCACGGATGATTGGAACAGGGGGTGGGGGCAGTGGGGGGAGGTGGGCAAGCTGTGACCCTTCACCTCGAAGCAGCGAGCGTACCCTTTAATTAAACCTCCAGCCACACAGAGTAAAGAAAGGAGGAGAAGGGAGAAGAGTAGAGAGAGGGATGACAGGAGGAGGAGGAGAGGACAGGTCGGGTGGGTAAGGGTAGGTAGGTGAGGGTTGGGGTGGGGGTGCTCACAGGATGACGGAAAATGCCAGAAAAAATCTCCATGGCAAAGTCGTCTTTGTCCCCAGCGGAACACTGGGGGTGTTTTCTAGCATTGTTGGTGGATCTGTTTTCAATTCCAGGCCACCGATGGCATGTCAAGATCCTCCCTCACCAACACATGGAAACGCACACACAGACACACATACACACACATACACACAACGCCCCTTACTAAAGAAAAAAAACTCTCAAAACCAGATGAGGCCACCATCTTATGTTACTCCCCACCAGTGGTCACCTTTATTACAGTCGACAAAACCCCAACCCTAGCCAACCCCAAACATAGAACAAAACGAACAACAACACACAACAAAACAAAAAACAAATAGCATGCTTGCCGTTCATGAGTTTCAGTTGCAAGCCCNCCCCCCCCCCCCCCCTTTACACAGCTGTGCGCCCGAGATGTTGCCGCTGCGCTGCTTCTCAACTGTTTTCGTTTTAACCTTAATTATCTCCACAGCCAGCCAGAGGCGTACAATCACCAACGATGCACACAAATATAGTGCAATAGCTTAGCTCAGAAATATAAAAGAATCGTTCAGTTTGTGATACAAGCATGAAAATTGGTATACATATAGCCAAAGGCCTTCCAAAAAGATCTGGATATGGAGGCATCATGAGTTTTCAACAGGGTGCCCATGGCAGCCATTTTTCAAAATGGCCGCCAACAACAGCAGTTTTCTTATGAGTAATGGATATAATATGATATTTTAGACATATTTACCATTCATAGTACTTGGTAAATGTCTTATGGATCATTTAAAAGTTGTCATGAATATTCAAGATGGCCCCCATTTTCAAGATGGCCGCCATTTTCAAGATAGCAGCCGTCTCTTGTATGATAGTCTAATATAGGTGATATTGGTGTCAAATCAGTCATTTATTAGGATGCAGAATTCAAATTTCCAACTTTGGAATTGACCAGAGGCTTCCTTTCATCTCACTCTATACTTAATGTCCAGTGTAGTGTCACTGTTTCTTTCAAGAGGGCAGCCATATGGCCAAAATCAAAATTATAAGTGCAAGTTATTATCTATTTTGTTAACATGTGATCTAATGAACATGACAATTCCTATATCAGCAACAACTGAACCCTTTGATGAATGGACATGTAATAGAGTGGATGTTGGCAAATACCCAGGCTCCTCGCTGGTAATGACGCAAGACCTTTGAGTCTGCTACTACTCAGGCAAAGAGCTTGTTCAGGTACATCTTGAACTCTGTCTAGCTGGGGAACTCCACCCACTTTGCCGGGAACCGATTAACTATGAACATCTCTAACGGTCTTGGGTAGAGGCGTGTTGAAGTCAGTGACGTGGTTTAAGCAGAAACGTTCTATTGGGACAAAACTTTGGCTCAGCCGCCTTTTCTGCCCTCAACAAGTAGCAAACCAAGGGAGATGGGTCAACCATGACGTTTGAGAATGTTAGTTTTTATTCTCTTGGTCAGACCAAGTCTCGAAGAGATTTGAAAGTCATGATAATCAGGCTGGTTGACAAACTAGCTGTTGTTGAACTGGGATTATGGTAAATATTGTCAACAGCAGCCGTGATAAAGACATGGACTCGTAACTGTGGAGAGCATACCACTTGTTCTCTATGAAACTGCTGACAGATATGGTTCCTCATCTGTGTTGAGCGCTTAAAAATCCTATCACAAGATACGCTCAAACCCAGACGTGCCATTTTATCTACTAATTCCCTTTTATGTGTGCGGGCAATGGGCATGCAGCATCAGTCCTTTGTATAATGTGGTGTCTCTGTGCAGTATTGTATCTGAAAACTGCTGTCTGGTGGTGTTCGCTTGTGCTTAACAACGTTGAATTTGAGCAACTGAGCAATCGTACGTGCTGCAGGAGATGTTGCTTCTTCTATTTGGTCTTTCATGCTGGATCCATCTAGGACCATGTTCTCAAGGGTAAGCAACATCCTTGGCACAGAGTCCTTTTGACATTTTTCGGGAAAACCATTAAATGATTTGGCCTCACCAAATACAGTTTATGACAGCAGATAATCAGTGCAACATATGCATTGTGCATAGCATCTTGGTTGTTATCCTGCTCGCAGGCTTTGGCAAGAGCAATGCTGATGTCTTCCTCAAAGGCCATCAAGACATCTCTTCCCCTGGTGTAAGCTCACATATCAGGCAATTTGGCAAGAAGTCTCCTTCAGCCTTGAAGAGTTAACTGTGTTATCAACCTTAACTCCTAGCTGTTCCATTTGAAACTTGTAGAGCTGGGAAAGTTCTGCTAGTTTGAATATAGGTGCTGAGCTATCATGTTGTTGTCTCTCTCCTATGTGGAGCATCAACTCGGCCAGCACAACACCATTGGTTGATGCTGCATGTCTCTGGCCATTATCTTCAAGACCTTCTAAATTAGCCTTTCTAGCCAGGTGATATTTAGCTTCAATAGCCACCATGTCCCCAACACTAAGTCACCCAACTAACTCTGTGTCTTGAAGTAGGGATGCATCAGCATGCACTATTTTGTCCAATTGCAATGTTACAGCCTCACAAAAGTCTTCATTGCCAGCAGGCTGTCTGCAGAAGAAACAGATGTCATTTCAGGGGCCTGACTTGGCTGAGACCTTCAGAGTTTGCATTCTGAATCATCATCAGGATTTTCACTGCATGCTCGCTATATTGCTCTTTTCAACATGGTTTCATCAAGCTTCGACCTGCATATATGATGGTATTAACTTTTGTTTACAACCATGGTTGCTTCAATACCATGACTCTCATCCAGTCCAATCTGAAAGGTGAAGGGAGCTCGGCAAGGTTCATTAAACTGGATTACTGTAAATGCTCTACAAGTGAAGTGTAAAACACTCCCCCTGTCTGGTCGCTTTGACTGCAAAGGACATCTCAATGCCTCTGCTGTGTGTTTTTACTACTTTTTATAAGGTAAACACATTAAAGTATGGGATACAACTAGGTTCTTATAATTACCCACACTTAGCGCGATCGTTTATCCAGTTCCATTTAATTCCTGTGTGATCTGTACACCATCTGGGTAACTACTGTACTGTATATGAAAGTCATTCAAAGCCCTGTTACCCTTGGCTCGGCTCTCCCGTGCTGAAACATCCTACCCATTCAGGTGCAGCTATCTACCTATACTGTACATATAATGAAAACTACATGGTTGTAACATTAAATAGCTTTTATGAAACTAAACTACACTATCACTAAACCATTACCACAACCAGCATATTAATAACAGATACTATGGCATTATTAGGCGGAGTGTATTTAGCTGGCACTGAACCCCATGCCAAGTTTCACAGCAGTGGTGTGCCAGTGAACCCTGGCAGTGCTTAAACATCCACTCTATGACATGTCCATTCATTGAATGTTTTGGTTGTTGCTAGGAATTGTTACATTTATTAGATCACATGTTAACTAAGTAGATGATAAGTCATTTTCTTGCAATTATAATTTTGATTTTAGCCATATGGCTGCCCTCTTGAAAGAAACAGTGATACCAGAGATTCTTTATAGAGATATGCCAATGTAATAGGTTGCTATGGGCACCTAACATGACCAGGTTCCGGTCTGCCTAAAGGGGCGTGTCATAATACTCCTAGCATTGAATAGAACAGTCCTTAGGTCTGCCTAAAGCCAGGCTCAAACTACGCACTTGTGTGTGCGATTTTGACTTCGGGGTGCACCGCACACTAGAAGAGAATATCAACTGTCAATCTTAGCGCTGCTCGCAGCCACCGAGACAATGCCCGACATTCTATTTCCAAATATCACACAGTGTTTGATTTCTACGATTTTCGATCGGCGACTCTTTGAGCTGCCAAAGTTCTATCTTAGAACGTCGCACACGACGGGGAAATCTTTGCCGACAATCGCTAGCGATGGTCCTGGAGGGTAATGATTGTCGTAAGGGGGGTTTTCAGTCGAGAATCGGGCCGATAATCGTGTAGTTTGAGCCAGGCTTAAAAAGGGATTCCCCCCCCCCCCTTGCAATAGTAGAACCCTGAAACAATGGGCCAATGGAATCTCTCTCTCTCTGGTGGTACTAATCTGTAGCCTACCTTAAGTAGGCCTATAGAGTGAGATAAAAGGAAGTCTCTGGTCATTTCCAAAGCTTCAAATTTGAATTCTGCATCATAAAAAATAACTGCTTTGACACCAATATCACCTATATTAGACAATCATACAAGTGACGGCTGCTATCTTGAAAATGGCGGCCATCTTGAATATTCATGACAACTTTTAAATTATACATAAGACATTTACCAAGCACTATGAATGGTAAATATGTCTAAACTATCATATTATATTCATTACTCATTAGAAAATTGCTGTTGTTGGAGGACATTTTGAAAAATGGCTGATATGGGCACCATGTTGAAAACTCATCATGCCTCCATATCCAGATATTTTTGGAAAGCCTTTGTCTATATGTGTACCAATTTTCATGCTTGTATCACAAACTGAACAATTGTTTTGGTTAACCGTTGCACTATAGGCTCGCTGTTTACACACACAGTGGCAGAGACGGCGCGAAACAAAAGGGGGAGGACAAAATAAACAGTCGTTTCTCACTGCTAGTAAAATATAATGGTCCAGGGTTGTGACATAGGTCGGCTGCGATCACTAGTACTGCAGTGGTATCACCTTTCCCATTGCCACCAAGAAAGTCGCCAGGCTGTACATACAATGGCAATTGTATTACTGTACAGTGACCTGGGTAAGAGGGCAATGTAAATACACGTTTCTGGAAACACCATCTAGCTTCATCAAAACAACAACGTGCTGATTGCATTATACGTGATGCAACCGTTTGTAACACCAGTCTCTCGTATTGAAATTTGATTAGGCATTGACACATTGCATGCCCTCTAAGAGTATATTACATGTATAGTGTGTTCATAAAACCCTCTTTCAATGTATATACAATCAAAAAGAAGCCAGCTATACTGATTCTGATATCAGGCTGCTGTTTTCACCCTACTCATGTTCTGCCTTTGTCTGGCTTTGGGAAAAGAAGAGAGTTACGCTACTGCCCCCTAGTGCTGAAAAGCAGAAGCTCACTTACTCTCGCTCACTCACTCTCACTCCCTCACACTATTCTCACTCACATTCATTCTCTTCACGCTTCACATGCTACAGAATATAATGCATACTAATTTTTTCTTATCCCACAGGACAATTGATTATGTAATGTGGATAAGTCAAATATCTCCGACTACACCCCGTAATGCTTACTTTGGTGTTTTTTGTTGTTGTTTGCAAACTTCAAACAGACAAATAAACAAGCGAGCGAGTGGTTGAGAGCAAGTGGTACCGTGACTAACCTCTTTCCAGTCGTGACTGCTTTGAAGCTTTGGTTGTGTTTGGCTTCGGGGCTTGAACTCTGTCGTTGCGCGAAGCGGGTTTGGGAATAACCTTACGCGGCGCAGGGGTCTCCAACGGGCTTCTACTTCTGCCTCTTTGATCCCCAAACACACTGCGAGGGGCTTTGGGGGGAAAAGACACACACACACACACACACACACACACACACACACACACACACACACACACACACACAAGCGTGCAAAATTTTAAAAAGAGAACTGTAAGGCATATTAAATTAGCTAGGATTACGTCATCAAAGCTGTCTCGATTATACCGTACACTCACTGACAAAAAAATAAATAACTGAAACTTTTAACCGTCACACACAGAAATAGAAATGATCATTCAAAACGTTTCCCATGCCCATTAAGATGGTGGGGGTGAGGGGGTGGAGAGGTTGGGAGGGGTGCAGGCCTGCAGACTAGAGTACATCATCTCGCCACAGCACAGATGGCCTGCTAAGTCTGTCTGTCGGATGGGAGTACATCTTAATGGGGCCAGTGATTCCCCAAGGCAGTCACACTTCTCGAGTGTAACGGCGAGTCTCTTTCTCTGGCTCTCCTCACCACGGCGAGAGAAGCTTCTGACTGAGTCAGTGCAGGACTGAGTGGGCCTCTGGGACGTCCGCCAAATGCAATAACGTAACGGGCAAATGGGATGGGATCAGTTAGGATAGGATGGAATGGCTAAAGTACAGTCGTGATGGATTTTAAATAGTGCACATCCTCCTTAGAATAGAACACCCAACAGCTCCCTCCCACATTTACAAATAGATTCGGATGTCAAAACCTAAAAAAGAGATCGGCATGTACAGCCATGTGCCATGTGAACAGCCACCCTACTGTGTTGCATATATGTCACACTTAATTGTGTGCACTGAAGTGAGTTGCTTTCAGTGTGATTGTGGATTTATAATATAAACTGTGCATCCGAAAAACCACCACAAAATTCATTCAGTTTTATGTGGCAGTGATACAAAGGCTGTGCAGCATAAGTATTAGTAATGTGGATTTATGGAACCCATTGCCATCCAGTAACTTGAAACATTATATGATATCCGACAGCAATAAAACTTAGTCCATCCAAAAAGCCTCTTGCTTGATTATTTTCTTCCACCTGTGGATTTTCTTCCACTGACATGGTTGAGTTCGGTCAAGGGAAGGGTTCTGAGGATGACCTTGAATTTGTGTCCTGCATTTGAATTGTAGTGCACAGCGTAGGCAAGCTACAGCTGGCTTGAAACCAGGCTAATTGCATACCCCAACAACAGATGTTAGCGATTAAATAAAGGCGGATCCATTCATTTTAATTAATCCAAGAAAAACACTTACAGAAAGCAATATGCTCCAGCAAGGCCCTCTGTACAGAATAAAGTATACAATATGTGGATCTGGCTTGTCTGGCTACATGTGCCTCCATCTTACCTCCAGACCCCTTGCTAAAGGTCCCCCTCTCCATGCTGGGGTTGGTGGTTATCTGGGCTGGTATCCCCATCACAGGGGGGGCACTGGTAGATATCCGGAACTGTGATGCTGATGCTGACGCTTGGCCAGATACCACCTCCAGAGCAGAGCCCAGGAGCCGGTTCTTTAGAACAAGAACATCAAAACACAAAACCAAAAAGGCTTATTTCAACAATCTGAAGCAAAACAGTCACAATAACAACTATTACTACAGATCTTTCATTTTGTACTACTTTAGTGCACCAACCACTCAAGCTGCTGTGGCTCTTTTGCATTAGTATATGATCGTTAATATTTGTCCTTTTAGTTACTGTATAACCAGACACAGTACATCTTGGGCCTGTTTTTGCAGCTCATCCTACTGCTACACTGTCTGTAAATCTCCCCATCGAACGTACAAATAACAACTACTACTGTATCTTCTCCCTATTTCTCTCATTTCTTTATATATTTATCCATTCAGCCATCCATCCTTTTTATGCATTTCCTCCCCCTCCTCAAGGCCACTGCGGCGGGAAGACGGGCGGCTACCTGCAGCTCCAGCTGCTGGTTCTGGATGAGCTCCAGGTGCTGCAGTCTCTGCTGCGTGAGGCTGCCAAGCTGCTGCTCCAGCTCAGCCACACGCTCTCTGGCGCCCCCCTCCTGTGGTACCCGAGCACTACCACCTCCTCCTCCTCCAGCATCCTGCATCCGCTGCAGCGTCGCAGACACCTGTGACATCAGCGCCTCCAAATCACTCTGCGCCTATGGAGAGAGGGAGAGAGGGAGAGAGGGAGAGAGAGAATCTGTCTATCAGCACATATCTTTTTATTGAATAGTAGTCTGCTGCAGATGTTTACTGTAACACTGTGGCTCAAGAAAGTATTGCAATTTCAAATCCTGCCTGTGGCCTATATATTTGACTTTGACAATATATCTAACTTCATCTAGTACCGTTATGAACTTGAATCATCACCTGCATACTTCTAAAAATGAGAGCAGATTATAGTTTTTATAGTTTCAAAGAGGGTATTTTGGTCAAAAAGCACATTTCACAGTAGCTTTCAATAACCTAAGTACTGCACAAAATGTAAACCCTATCAATAAAAGTAAACATACAGAAATATGCATTATGTGCCAACTGTCTAGGACATTCGACACGAGGCAGAATTATAAAATGAAGATCCTCATCATAAAACCAGTGGAGAATAGCATGTTACATGAAACGTCATTAACACAGCACCTTCATGATGGGAGCAGTGGCCGCGATAGCAGCAGCTGTGACTGCTGCTGTGGTGGCTACAGCATGCTGATCCATTGGGGCTGGGGCTGAGCCAGGAGCTGGGGCTGGGGCCAAAGATAGGGCTGGGGCTGGGGCCAAAGTTGGGGCTGAGGCAGCAGCTGCATCTAGGGCACCAGGTGGCAGGCTAGGGTGGTACTGTGGCACACCTCGCTGATCCAGGGTCATTGATGCATGAGGTGCATCTAGTAG
The DNA here is from genome assembly GCF_034702125.1 of Engraulis encrasicolus. Taxonomy (NCBI): domain Eukaryota; kingdom Metazoa; phylum Chordata; class Actinopteri; order Clupeiformes; family Engraulidae; genus Engraulis; species Engraulis encrasicolus. The sequence continues at coordinate 40,389,308 of NC_085875.1, read as the reverse complement.
CTTCACCTTCACCTCTCGCTTCAAAGGGGCGCTTTGACACCTATGTCAAAGACGAGAATGAATACAGTAGAAATGATTCATGTTACAAAACTAAGTCAATAGACTATCCAAAATATGCACTCAGGTAGATTAACATCATATAATTGATTCTAAAAGACTATCCAAAATATGCCAAGCACTGTACCTTTGTTTCATGGCTGCTCGAACAGCTTCCTTGCCACCAGCAGCATACTTGGAAATCACTACATCAGGTCGCACATCTGAATAAAACAATATATATATTACATGACATTACATTACATTCAGCAGACACTTTAAGAGACTTACAAAGAGGACATTCAAGCAAGTACACAGTGTGGGGTCAATACAGAGTACAGCAGTATACAAGTTGTGTAGAACAAAAAGAGAGCAGTAATAAATGAATAGTGGAAGACCTAGTACGTGTAGCGCAGGGTTAGTGCCCAGGATTAGAGCTAAGTATTTAGTTTTGTTATGCAGAGAAGCTCTCTTGGACGAGATGAGTCTTTCGTTTTTCTTGAAGGTTGAGAGGGAAGACCCCACTCTTGTAGCTGGTAGCTTTTTCCACCATGTGGGACAATGACAGAAAACCGTTTGGACTAAGATCGCCTTATGTGATTGTGAGTAGAGGGTAAGGCTAAACGGTTGGCACTGGAGGAACACAACACCCTGGAGGAACGTATGGCTTTAGCATAGCCTTCATGTAAGCCAGAGCAGAACCTGCTGCAGCTTTAAAGGCAATGGTCAGGGCCTTGTGCTTAATTCAAGCAGACACTGGTAGCCAATGCAGGTTGACAAAAAACGGCATGACATGCGTCCTTTTAGGTTGGGTTAACATCAGACGCGCTGCTGCATTCTGGACCATTTGCAAGGGTCTTATTGCACAAGCTGGAAGACCAGTCAAGAGGGAGTTGCACTAGTCGAGGCAGGAGTTGACCATGTCCTATACCAGAAGCTGAGTGGCATATTGGGTCAGGTATGTTCTGATCTTTTGTAAATTTAACAGTGAACAGCGGCATGACTGGGCAACCGAGGCTTTGTGGTCAGAGAACAATAGATAAGTTAGTCATCAATCATGACACCCAGGTTTCTGGCAACGTTATTTGGTAGCTGGAGCAATATTGAGGTTGATATCATGGAAGCACAAATCCTTGGCCGGAATCACCAGAGGTTCAGTTTTAGCGGGGTTTAGCTGAAGGTGATGTTACTTCACCCATGTGGATAGTTTGGAGAGGCAAGCGGAGATGTGCGCAGAGACTGTGGAGTCCTCTGGCTCGAATGACTGTGTAGCTGTTTGTCATCAGCATAGCTGTGGTATGAGAAGCCGTGGGAACTTGGGTTCCACTTGAAATTTTCACAAATGTTCGGGGCCCACCTCTGACCCAGTGAACAACGCAATTCAAATACATAGTCAACAACAGTCAGCAACACAAATTAATTATTTTGACTGTTAGAAAATGATCAATGAGTGGAACTGGCCCACAGTTTGAGAATCAGTCTTAGGCCACACCAATTTAATTTGTTGGTTCTCGGATTCGCCTCTTGTATTTTGTATCAAAATGGAAAAAAAAAAAAAAATCAGTTTCAATACCCCAAAAAATGAAGACTGCATGTTTTCATGAACGGAGAGGTGTCTCTTTAGTAGTTGGAGGTCGTGTGACGTAGAGAACCAATGAAACCACTCCTTTCAACATGCCGATTACGACTAGCGAATCAGGAAACGTGTTACATTCAAACATTTACAGACAAACATGCAATGGCAAGTTGAAGCCCCTGTGGGTTAGCAGTAGCAGCGGTGAAATACAGTATTGCTCTTAGTGGAATTAGTGGAGTGGGATAGCAGTTTTAAAAAAGAAAAACAACAACTATTCAACTGTTGAATCATCTCAGTTTATTCAAACCAGATTAATATAATAATTGCCCTGTGAGCTAATTTTGTGCCTTGTCTATTTGGCTGCCTTAATTCCCTTCTACACTGTCCTTCTCCATGTCCAGGTGTTTGCCTGTCTTGCACCTTCCTTTGGAGGTCCATGTGAGGCTGAAATACAGGTGGTATAACCACACGACTAATTTTTTTTTTTTTTTTTTCGCCCTCTCGCTTCAACTTTTTCCTGAAAAAATCCGAGAACCAACAAATTAAATTGGTGTGGCCTTAAGTAATAACTTATTTTGAGGGAATAATGTCAATCCTTCCAGTACAAAGTCGTGTTTTTTGCTTACCCTTGTGTCCACTGCCCCCTGCCTGGCTTGCATGCGTGTGCACTTCAGCAGGAATCTCATTGCTTCGCCTCTGCAATAACAGTCCAAAAATAGCTGATGAGCCGTGAATTTTTAAACAATAGTAAAAAATAGATTTATTTAGCAGGTCTTTCAACAAAAGGTCAATGCATACCGTCTAGGACAATAAATGTAATTGAACTTGCCTGGGATTCTCTCTTCCTTGCTTGCATGCCAATGTCTAGAAAGGAGCACGGGACACAAATACATGGTACTCTTGGTGTTAATGCTTTGCTCTTTTGGTTTGGTTTGTTTTCGTTTACTTTCATGTGCTTATCACGAGGAGACAATTCCGTACACAGACAACCAGGGGACAAATGATCGATAATGACAGCAAGTCGGACTGGCCAATAATATGAAGATGAATATGAATATGAAGATTAATGTTAAAATGGAAAAATCGCTTACCTTTCAAAGAAATCGTTTGCTTGTTTGTTCTGAGGTCGGCAGACAATAAGGGATCCCCAGAAGATCCAGAGTTTGACGTTTCGTCGTTTGACAGGAGAGGTTCAAAGGCATCAAGTTTCCTCACAGAAATCTGAATCTGTTGGTTTGCCAACTTTGGCAGAGGTTTATTTTCGTGAGTTCCTTTTGGAATGCTCCCATTTACCTCCCGAAGTCCAACTTTGGTTGAAGTCGAACGAATTAATACATCTCCAGTATCGGAACTTGAAGTTGAATCATCAAATTTAAGTTTTCTGGACGTCATGTTCACGGCATTTGTAATGTATACGTAAATACTTAAAATCCGTATATCTTTAAAAGCGTATCAACATCACCGACTAGTTTACTGGCTAACCCACCAAAACCAATGTAAGAAGAAGCTGGCTTCACATAGCTGCTACTGTTTACACTGTTGCTCGATTACTCTGTGGTCAAACATCACCCTTGACGTAAGTATCGTAATATCGTAGTGACTGGCATGCAATACAAATGAGAAAGTATTGATTTGATATGACAGACAATTTGGTATATTTAAATTTCCCGCCGCTAGCTAACTAGTTAACAAAGTAGTAAACAGTTGTCATTAGCTAGTCAACTGTTCAACGTCAACCTACTACCAAAACGCCATACCTTCACCAAATTAATCATGAACGGCAGAACACGTCGCCATTTCTTTAAAATAAACGGCTTTTCAAGGGTTTACAATCATGCTGCATGACAGTGTTGCAAGTTTACAACTCCAGAAACACAGCAACAGTTGCTGACAACAAGCTTGACAAAACGCATTCGTTGCTTGCTGCATGACACACCGCGCCCTAGTGTTCCGGAGGAACAGTGGAAAAAAAACCGGTGCGTGTCGGTGAAAAGTCAATACAAATAATAATACGATTGCACATGATATGCTGGCAAATAATATCCTGTATTTCATGTTTTCACTATGAAATGTTAAATATGTTAAATAAAGTTCATATCTTTAGGTTGCGGCACCCATCACTGCTAGGACCATTTGCAATTATCACGTGTAGCACATCGGAATGTTTTGCAAGGTGACACAGAAATAACTATTTTTATTTCATGATTATCACTTTCCATTTTTAAAAATAATTGAGATGCGGTTTTATGTAAGAAAATGTTTGGGAATTTCAGCGAAAATGCATTTCAAATATGGAAAATAGCCTATATCGATTTTGAAGGGCAACACATTATAATGTGTATTTATGCCGAAGGGATACTTTGATGAAACTGCATTGCAAGGAAACTGTCCCCTGCGTGTCTCCATTTTACATCACATGTCCTTCGGAATCAGGAGGTTGGGTAGGTATGTAGCGTTTTTAGATTGTTTTCAGAAGGTTATGTATTCACTTAGTATAGTTATGTTTTTTTCTGTTTCTGATAAGCTCGCTTGTCTCTAGTTCCTTGTTTTATTGTGCTGCACATAGCAGGATTGTCCTAAAAATCCAATCTGCAGTGACTGAAGACCATACCTCTTGCACAGTCCCTACTCTGTCACTGCATTACATTGTTAGTTATTCAGATAACTAGCGTTGTTATTAGATGTTAAATATAAAACATATCATGATACATTATTCACACGATTTTGTCGGTAACAAAAAGGGTTGATGCATTTTTTTGTGTTCTGACATGTTTTCCTGTCATAGCCATACAGTACCATTCCCTGTCAAACACCTGCTTGGACACGAGAATTAACTTACAAAAATGGCAGCTGCAGTCACAGAGCAAGATCAAATGAAACAAGTAAGACATTTTAGTGATGCTCAGTTCCTGTTTAGCATGTACACTGTTTTACCCATTGGTAAGTGTCTCTCACCACTTTGTCATTCTTGCCTGCTATTCTTTCAGTTCAGGGAATTCCTGGGAACCTACAACAGGCTAACAGAGAATTGCTTCATGGACTGCGTAAAGGATTTCACAACTAGAGAGGTCAAACCGGAGGAGGTAGGCTCCCTTGTTCTTAATCACATAGCCCTGCCATCAAAGGTATTGGGGGGCTAAACCTGTCCATCCTCTTTGGTTGACCTACAAGAACAGGCAGTGGCAAGACTAATAATATACAGTTTAACACTACAGTTTAGTTTAGAAAATAAGAATTCCAGGTTCTTCTATTACATAATTTACCACTACCTCAAGGTTAACTTGCCCTGGTTGTGCCCTGGTTGACTGCTGAACCAGCTTCTTGGAACACCCTGTCTTGTCCCTGACATTCAATTACAAATCTTTGTTTTGATTATTGTCTGTATCTTTAGGCAATGTAAGTTGAGAGTTGAACAGGAAGTAGACTAGTTAGGCGTTTCAACTTGTTTGCGGTGATGGGTAACCTGGATTCAGAAGTTAACAGTCCAGTTCCACATATTTCAGGTTTTACCCCGTCCAAATACCTTAATTGGAAAGGTAAAACCATTTGGCTTCTGAATCCAGATTGCCCATCGCTAGTTGTTTGACACGTTGACTCATTTCCTTTTTTATTTGACAGACGAGTTGCTCAGAAAGCTGCCTGCAGAAGTATCTGAAGATGACCCAACGGATCTCCATGCGTTTCCAGGAGTATCACATCCAACAAAATGAGGCTTTGGCTGCCAAAGCTGGTTTACTAGCACAGCCAAGGTAGAGGAGACTGACTTGCCAGTGCCTCTATCCTCTTACAGACTTCCGAGCCTTAACATCTGCACCAGTAAAAATGGAGTTGCAATTTTTGGGGGCGCAAAATGCGGCTACTATATGCCAGAACCAGGATGAAAAGCTGTTCTTGCATCTACCTCAGCTTTGGAGGCTGAAGTTGCCTAACAGAGGAATTAATGTAATTTCTCTGAGAAGCTACTGTAGCTCTTGTGCGTCCTGGTTGTGACGACCAGCTGGTGTTATAGTTATGACGCACTTAGTGAAATGCATAATTCCATTTTTTATGTGAGCAACTACATGTTAACATGAAAATGTTTTTTTGTTTTGTTTGTGTCTGATCTGCACTAAGAGCAGGTTTCACATAATATAAATGTCTGATAAAATACCTGACATCTGGACTGGAGGTTACATGTTTAAAGACATTATCTTCCTTTTTTTAAGTCAGTATCCATTTGGATCATTCTTGGACCTTGGAGGGACCTGTGGTAATATGAAATGGTCAATTAGTTTGTGGACTTTAATTTAAAATTAAAGGTGTTCTTGCCGGCTGTGCGTTGTAAGGGTGTGACATTTTTGCAGCTCATCTCAAGAAAAGTTACCCAGTATTCATAAGATTATGGTATAGTAGAGAAGGGATCCCAAACTTTACCATGACCAGCTCCCCGATATACCGGTAGATTCCAGCCAAGGACCGTTTTACATTGCCTGGCTCTTGCCCGACCTGTAGTTCCGTGCAGCTTTGTGAGTTCCACTACTAGGTCTGGGAGACTGTAGCAGGATTCCATTTCTCCAGTCAAAAAAAAAAATAATCAGAGCATTTATTCCTTCGACAACATCCTCGGTTGATCTCTAAAGCGTTAGTCTATAATATGTCCTGTGACTACTCAATTTGAGCTGCCATTGATATTGAAGCAATAAATGCTCAGATTATTCTTTGACTGGAGAAATGGAATCCTGCTACAGTCTTCCAGACCTCCGTGTGTGTTTGAGCTCCACCAGGGGGCTCTAAAGCCACACACGCACAGAGGTCTGGTAGGAACCAGGCTACGCTTTACATGGGTCGTGCCATACTTTTTTCTGTGCACCTCTTTTCACAGAGTGCTTTCCAATATGCGGGAGTAAGTATATTAGAAAGAACCCATAGTCTATTGCGCCGTCTCAGATGGCGCACTTGTGCACTTAATGCACCGTTTCAGCACAATACTGCGCCATACGCAGTGAAACAGTGCCTCAAGTGCACCGTTTAAGACAGCATATTTTTGCTTTATGTTAGTGCACATTAATTATTCAATTACTTGTTTTTGATGTGCTTTTTCCTCCAACTTGCCATGGACACCCCAGGGGTCCCCAGCGCCCACTTTGAAAACCACTGTATTAGAGATCCTTAAATTGAAATGTGTCGAGTCATAAATACTAACATTGCTTTTTGGCTGTATATGAAGGGGATCAAACATCAATATCCATGTGCTTTGAGTACTTTTATCAGGGACATAATTCGGAAATTCTTGTTTTACACTCACTGACAGAAGGTGACTGTTGAATGTGAGCTTGGCTAAAACCAGAGGGTGAGGTTTGACAAATGCACAGAACAATGAATTATATTTCAAAACTTTATTAGAAATGAAGAGAGCTCTGCTTATTTTACATAAAGATACAATGGCTTTGCTCAAAAGAACCTAATACCTTGTTTATCCTTCATACAGGAATCCAAAGATAAATTGTCAGCAGAAGAGTTCTTCCACAATTTTGATGAGCTGCACTGAACACGATCATGTTCACGTGCACTCAATATCACCACCAATCTAGGCAGTCTTGGCTCAAAAGCTCTCACTGAAGACCAATGATTGAGAATATATACAGTTTAAAGATGTGTGATGCTAATACTTCTACCAACTTGACATAGAAAAACGGGAGAAAAAAATTCATATACAAAGATGTATTGTTTTTAAAATATAAATCATTTTTACAGTTTGTGTAAAATGTATTTTTCAAATACATGGTTTTGGAAGATCTATGTACAAAGAAACAATCATAGTAAGAACCCCTGGGCTAATACGTACATGTTCAATAAGCAACAGTTTTATTGAGTTGGTCAGAATTCATACTAGAGAGGAAAGGAGAAAAAAACTTAAATAATTACAAATACAAAGTACCAGGAAATAACAAAATCGGAAGGGGAAGGGAGACCATATATTTAAAAAAAAAAATGTAGGATTGACACTAGCAAGAGTGACATTCCCATAAGTTAGCTCAAAGAAACATGAAGGGAAAGGGTTGGGCTCAGTGGCAACAAAGACGGGAGAGTGTCTGCGTGCTTTAGTGGGTGTGTGTTGGGGGTTCTTAGCAATACTTAACTGCACAGTAGTTACCCAGTTTGTGACATCACAGTCAAAGCTTGCTTTCAGTAGAGTACGTAACATTCGTCCTAGCATCAAAGCAGTAAGGACCCAACTGATGAAGGGACAGGGACGTGCCAATGTTTCAATATTTTTCATAAGGAGAAAATTAAAAAACAAAAATAAAAAAGAAGAGGCTGCGCTTTTATGAACTGAATAAATATATTTAACAAGTTGCAAATACCTTTTATTTTACACAAAAATGCCAGCACTAGAAATATTTAATTTAAATAACTTCACGGCTGCCATATATACTTTTTTTAATTTTTCTTTTTTTAATTTTCCTGTACTAAAATAAAAACTCTGCAATTACATATAAAATGACAAGAAACTCGCAAAAGGAAATTAGTCCACTGAAAACATCTCTTGTCCTGTGTTCCACTGTAAACATGTACTTCCTTTTCTGCTTTTTTGTTTTTGTAGAATCATTTTTCTATTAAAAAGGGATGACAAAAATAAGTTTTGCATACTTTTATAATCTGTGCTCGCACACTTGTTTTACAAAGAGTGGAAGACAGCAGCTACAGTTTTCAGCACACTACATTCCCCTTTGCAACTGAAATTGTCCTTGTTAATTTTTTTTCCAAAATAGGGCACTCTGCTGTAACACATGTACTTTGGCAGTTCTGATGGAGCAAGCGAAGAAAATTGACCTTTTTAAATGATTTAGTTTGAATTGTCATCTTTCCTTGAATACCATGTCCAGCTGGTCAAGTTACCAGTATAGGGAGCGTCTTGATGCCGTGAGCCAACCTTATCCTGCTCAACGAACAATATGGAGAATTTTAGAGTATTTTTTTCCCTCATGTACTGCATCCATACCAGCCAACACAAGGAGCTCTGTATCAGGGTTTTCATGGTGGAGAAAGGAAGAGTAGGAGATGGACTAAAAAAAGTGCCTTGTATTCAGTGAATGCTTGACATGTGGCTTGTCTCTTGTATTGCATGGAGGCCGCAACGTTACTGCATGGTGGTAGGGTGAGTGGGTGTGGAGAACATTCCAGATGGGTCTGCAAGTGTGTGTGTGTGGCCATGTATAGCTAAGGGTTTCCTCCATGTGTGCAATGGAGAGTTGGGCGTGTGCTTTGTTGGTGTGTAGCGGTGCATGTTGCCCTGTTACATTCTGTCTCGCCTGAAATCCTTTCTCCTGATGCTGCAACTGGTTTTCGAGAGATCAAAGGAAGAATAAACAGAATAGAGCTAGATAGATAGAGAGATACAAAGAGAGAGGCAGGATCAGTTCTTTCTTTCTTTCTTTTTACAAAGTGCAGGAAGTGGGAGTGGCCAGGTGGTGATGGACAGGGGGGGGGGGGGGGGGGGAGACAAGGCGGGGCAGTCGAGTGCTATTGGCGGGCTGGCTGCTGGCTCTGGCCCGGCGTTTGGTGTGACTGCAGGGGAGGCAGCGCATTGCTGACAAGGCAGAGGTCTTGGAGGAGGAGGGACAAGGGACAAGGGGTCAAGGTCAGGCTGGGTGGTGGGTGGGTCCATCACGGGCGTGTCATCACCTGCACTCCACGGCAACTGTGTTCTGTGTGGGCGAGGCCGACGAGGGGCTCATGCCCGTGTCAGAGGAAGAGGAAGTGGAAGCTGTGGTATGGGACACTGCAGAGATGGGGAGGGAAAAAAAACGTACATTGCACATTATTATTCGCACATCGTCTTGTCCGCAACTGTCATCACGTACAAAGATGGTGGTGAATTGACTAAAGCGGCGTACACACACATTACTAGCTTCTCGCTTGCTCGCCTACTTGCCACTCTTTCATGGAACGTTCGCTGAAAGTTCCCGTGGCTTTCACTGCCAATGAACAGGCGAGAAGTTCCGAACTCTGCATTCCAATTGGTTACTTGCTCACTCGCATCGCTCGGAGTTAAAATATTTTCAACTCTGAATCCGCCCACATAGCATCGCTTGTACAGTACTCGCCTGATCGTCTCGCTGTAACACATTGACATTCTATTGACTTCAGTCGCTGAGCGAGTAACTAGTAGCGACGTGTGTGTACGGCCCTTGTGTCGGACATCATCCAGGCATTTTTCACATTTTCAACAAAATCAGGCACATGCCATCCCCATTTGGGAGGAGTATTGTCATTGAATTGCATGTTGACTCTTATGTTAATGTTCTCTGACTGTTATTCTAAACTGTGTGAAGTGGCAATGAATGAACTTGAAGACAAGTTGGTGGGAAATGGTAAGAAGTGATATCTACGGTAATTGGACTTGGACTAAATTGGACTAATTGGATCTTTACGAAATCACTGCATGTGCTGTGTATGTCCCCATTTACATTGTTGCAAATCTTTTAACACGGACTAAGGCCACAATACTAGTGTCAGCTTTTATTTCATGGAGTGTAAGAACAATACTACAGAGGAGTATGATAAGTTTGGCTCAGTTTGCCAACCCATTCCTTCCATAGGTACTAATGTAAATATTTCCCCCTTTTTCAACATGGCGGCACCTTTGCAACACGATAGTGAGGACACGTCAACTCAACTGAATAGACGGCTTAGTCGATAAAATCCAGTGTTCTACGTCTATGCATGCAGACAATTAGTGAAATGAGCAAAGAGAGTGATGTCGTGGTTAAGTCGTGGGCCTAGTTACCTTCTCTTTCTTTCTTTTTTAACCGCTTTCGTCGTCGGTCGATGGAGGCTACCTCTGACTTGAGGGACATGTAGTACTTCCTGATCTCCTGCAGCTTGTCCTGAAGGAAGGAGATCCGCTCCTGGCTCGACATGTTATCCAGCTCATCTGCAGAAGAGGAGGGGAAAGGAGCCATTAGGCACAACACATTTACACATAAAACATTTTGCCATTACATTTGGAAGGCAATTTCATCCAAAGCGACTCTCAAAGGACATACCATGCATTACCATTAAAAAGTGTTCAATGAGATTCTGGCATTGTCACACTTTCGTTCAACATTCAATGCCAGGCAGAACGGAGCAAGCATCTGCATGATCACATTGAAACCAGGAGATAACAGACAGTTTAATATGATTAAAAATTAATGACAAAGCTGGCACTACACAGAGCCAAGATTTTTCAGCAAGCGAGTTAAGCAAGTTAGCCTGCTAATTAACAAACACTGGGTATTTCCGAACACTGTCACTTGGCAGGATAACCTGCTTCCAAAGTTTAGTGTTCGCAAATACCCAGTGTTTAAACTTGGAAGCAGGTGTGGGTATCTGGAATCAGACCAAAATTAGCCTTCGGACCAAGTAAGTCCGAACGAAGTCCGACACAACAACTAACCAATAACTATGATTTCTCGAAAGCCTCAAACCAACAAAGTCCGATGTAGGTACGAATTAAGTCCGATGAAATTCCAACCAAGTAAGTTCAGACGCACGATGAAGTTGTCGGAAATGCTCGGAGTGTCTCGCCTCAGCTCGGGTGCATTTATCGCAAAGCAGTGACGCTACCACAGTGTCTGCCAAATGCAGTAATTAGCCTACATCCCTATCAAAAGTCCACAAATCTTTGTCAACACAATCATGTCCCCGAATTCACCCCTTCAACTGCAGTTATGAAATGAGACATTACAATCCATCATGCATTAGGCTATTTTTACTTACGTTTTGTATAGGCCTAATGTTTGGATTAATACCCTATTGTATAACCTTAGGGCAGTCATGGGTGAGCGGTTAGGGCGTCAGACTTGCATCCCAGAGGTTGCCGGTTCAACTCCCGACTCGCCAGGTTGGTGGGGGGAGTAATCAACCAGTGCTCTCCCCCATCCTCCTCCATGACTGAGGTACCCTGAGCATGATACCGTCCCACCGCACTGCTCCCCATGGGGCGCCACTGAGGGCTGCCCCCTTGCACGGGTGAGGCATAAATGCAATTTCGTTGTGTGCAGTGTGCAGTGTTCACTTGTGTGCTGTGGAGTGCTGTGTCACAATGACAATGGGAGTTGGAGTTTCCCAATGGGCTTTCACTTTCACTTACCACTAATTTGGAAGCACAGTTGGTGGGTGAGTGGTTAAAATGTCAGAATATCATACACGTTTGCCGTTTCCTTATTAGTGGTGTGAGTTCAAGCCACGGTGAATGAAGTATAGCCGAGCCTATAACCACCCATCACATATTTTTTTTTTCCAGAACGGCAAGCGAAGTCATCCTCACGCTCCTAGGCAACGAAACACTTTCAACAGGTCATGGCCACGCATATTGGACAGTAGGCTAAATGCTGCTTGAAATGATAACTGAAATTACGCTCGAGAAACATATCAGGATGTTTATGTAATTTCCAGTCAGCACGTCTTTACGCACAACGTAAGCTAAGGTGGAACTGCCCTTATTGCCGTTGTAGCCTACATAGCCTAAAGACGCACAGGAAGGGATGGAAGGATGGATGAAGAAGTCCTATGGAAGGGGCCGTCAATGTCTGTAAACATGGCACATTCAAAGTCCTTCAACATCGGAAAAGACCTGACAACACAATCATATCCCCAAAATCCACCCCATTAAATGCAGTAACCAAATGCCGGCCTACACATCACTATCGCCATCAATGACTGAAGAGCAAGAGCATGATAAGCGCGAAGGCATAATCGCGGCTGCGTTTTCAGTGTCTATAAGATTTCGATTCCCTCAGTAAGATACATTAAGCGCAGGTGCCTATTCCTCTGCGCAACTGTTTTTCACCCCCTCTCTGTGTGCGTAAAGTGGCCGATCCACACGTGCTGTTGTGCGCGCGTGTGGAACTGTGGCATCCAAGCCTCGCAGCCACACACGCAGTCACATTAAGGCCAAGTAACTAACTGCTTTTCACCTGCATTTTACAAAGACACAAAACGATGGCCCAATTTACACACAGAGAGAAATAAGGACACGATGCGCTGTGTTTTCTCCTGACTGCATAACGGACATTTTGTGCGCCATGGGCCATGGCGCCATTTGCTGAAACAACATTTGTTTTAACAGTAGCCTATTGGCCAGCTGCTTGTGACAGGCTTATATTACAATAGTAGAATTGAAATGAAAAGAAGAATATGAATACAATGAAATAAGAACTAACTATAAGAAGTGTCCAGTTCTTGTCATCACGCTCGCCTTTCCATTACGCACTATTCCAACAGGCTATGCAGTTGCATAATGTCCATTTTTGAACTTGTTGTAGCCTATGATGTAGTTGGGAGTTATTGTAGACCAAGGCATAGCCTAAAAAGCAAGGAAAACGAGAAGGATCACCGCACACTGGTGCCCTTTTTTAAATAGTCAACAACGCATTTCATAATGACAACTACATGTAGGCCTAGCATATTTCCATGTAGCCTATGCTTATTGGAGCTTAATCAAAACATACTATTCATTCAGTCATGTGTGGAGATAGGTGAGTGGTTAAATATTTTGCATTCATGAGAGATGCTGCTTTTGGTGTGGGTTCAAATCCCGATGGTAATCAAACAGGGTTCTTTTATTGGCGCCGCTTTGATTGATCGGAGCTCGTGAAGCATGATTGTGGAATATGGAATTTCCTAGGCCTACTATATTTTGACAATATTTTTTCCCCCATATTTGAACACTGTGTTGGTGTGGGGTTTTTTCAGCCCTGTTCGTAACATGACTAGACATTTTGGTGTAGTATGGGTCAAAGGCTTGTGCACTTGGTGGCAGTAATCGATTGATGTTGCTTAAACTCTGAACCCGTCCAAAACCACGAGCAAAAGTGACGTGCATCCCAAAACAAAAGGTGAACTAGCCAACCATGCAATTTGTTCCAAATCCGACAGTAGTACTGATGAACAGCCCCTACTTCGTTTTGCAGCAACACCTGAGTCGTTCACTTCAGCACCGGACGAACGACTAACTACATTACTGGTAAACATTGGGACTTTGTTTTTGGAACTCCTCGTTCGGACTTAGTTTTGTCGCACCAGAGTCGTTAGTTGCTAAGTTAGTTAGCAACGAAGGTTTCGAGAATCTTAGCCCAGGTTAGCCTGCTAAGTAAGGCTGTAACGATACACCCAACCCACGATTCGGTTTGTATCACGATATATGACCCACGGTTCGATATGCCCCACGATTTTATTATTTTTTTAAGGGAAAAAAATAAGAAAATAAATTATGGGCTATATTTAGGCCTATGCTTTCTTTTTGCATTTATCTGCCTACATTATTTTTTTTAGGTCTACTAAATGATGTTGCAGATATAGGCCTACCACTGCAACCTGTTGCCCAGGTGTTGACATCAAAACACAACACAGAGAAATAAGGGACATTAGTTCACCAAGGAAAAATAGGCTTATTACAAATAGGCTTAGATCATATCATGCTGAGATGCTGACCATGTGTGAGAGACAGAGATGGAGAGAGAAGGGTCAGGGTTCCAGTATAGGTAGCCTATAACAACTGTCTCACATTGTCAAACATTATCCAATTAATATCCAAACATTAACTGAAAACAACACTGGTAATATTTCGTCAGGAAACATGTTGTATTAAGTTACTTACAGAAATGCAACACTTAATTTTGATGTTTAATATTTTTGTAACTGTTTTGATCGTGCAGCAGCGCGCACGCGCTTATACAAAAAAACTCGAAATGAACCTCAGTTATGTTCTCAGTAGGCTATGCAACACGCACGTTGTCTTTTGTTTGGATTTGTGATTTGACATTTTGAAATGGAGCATGTTTTCGCTAGGCAGGCTTTCAATGTGGGGAGGATATAATGCTGCCTAATATCCACATCGACCTCAACGTTCGCCCGACTTCAGACACTCTTATGAGCGTATAGAGCTCTTTCAAAGCTTTTTCAAATTTGGGCAGGCGGAGCATCTCGCTCTCTCGCATTCTTTCTCTCTCTCCGCTCAACGTCTATCTCCACTCAACATACATCGGCGCATGCATGAATCAAAAACATCTTCACACGTTTGATAAAGCCTTCTTGGTCTGTTGCTCATTTCTGTGCTTTACCTTCCGACGTTTGCCCAAGTTTTTTGTCTCGCGGTCGCGGAGGTTGCTCAGGCAATGAATAACAACCAATACACGTGCTGCTGGTTGGACGGAACATTTTACAGGAGAGATGGGTGAATGGAAGTGTTACTCGCTCATGTGCGCCCCATTTCTAATTGTCTTTGAGCGCATATACAAGCATTAAGCGCATATGCAAGCATTTGCCTGTACCCTGCTGTTTTCGAGACTGAGGGGTAACAACTTTAAAAGGGCGCATCGCGATTCTGCGAGGAAGGTTCGCGATAGGGGTTCGTGGGTCTGCGTACCGCGATCCCTCGGTTCGATGCAATATCGTTACAGCCTTACTGCTAAGTAACAAACACTGGGTATTTGTGAACACTAAACTTGGAATGAGAGGCTTTATTAGGGGGAGGTAGCCAGTTATCAAACCAAGTTACAGCAGTAACATTTTAGGCATTCAAAAAAATCTGCTCTGACCATTGCAAAACTGATAACAAAATCCTAATGATGAAGCTGGCACTAAGTATGACACATTTCCTTCCAGCTGAGAGTTGAACCACAAGGGAACACTGTTGAAGTCGACAGTACAGATCTCAATCAGAAAAAAAGTATTTGCCCCAAGTAGAACTAGCATGACTGCTGGAGCAAGTTTGTACTCACTGTGCTGGAAGGTCCATTTGTATGTGCGTGGCGAGGGGAAGCCTTGTTTGTCCTTGTGCTTGTCCTTGTCCAGCTCCTTGCTGTTGGGGGACACGGTGCCCGGGGAGCGCGACTGCTTCTGGGCCTTGGCTATGCTGGAGTGCTTGATGGGGGTCAGCTTATTGGAGGGGTCAGTGACGGGCAGGTCCTCACTGTCGCTGCTGTGACCTGAGTGGGGGAGAGCATACGTGGTTTACTGGGTTAGAGATCTGAAGCATCCTGAAACGGAACAGCATTTCCAATGACCTTTCACAGAGAGACGCAGGGATGCCAGGACGAGCATGATCATGGCATGGGGCCTGAAGTGAGGTGCTGGACAGTAGGCTACATTAGACATTTCTCTACAGCCACAACATCTGAAACATTAGGTCAGTTATGGTGGAGAATTACTTCTTCCTTTCAGTCTTGTTATGTGATACATGGAATGAGGATGGCATTTATAATAAAAAAAATAAAAAAAAAATAAAAAAAAAAACGTTCCCTCTCAAAAGCTGCAGTCCAAGCTTGATCATTACAGGATGAACACGGAATTTGCATGCAGAGTTGGGAAGACGCTCAGCGGAGTGTCTAAGAATAACTTCAAAAGTCTCTCTCACCTGTTCCATTCTTTTCAGTCTTGCCCGTGGTGCTGGAGCGCTTCTGGTTGCGCTTCACCTTCTTGGACGCCGAGCTGCTGTTGCCATCAGTCAACCTCTTCTGACCTGAGGGGGGGGAAGACAAGCCATTACATTGGGAAGAGAAGGACCAAAGCACGTGGACAGCGCACATGTAATGTAGGCGAGGCCATACGGTAGCTCGAAATACCACGGCTACTTAATCAGACTGGCTTGGGAAATAAGCACAGGTTTGAGTGAAACATGTGACCCTTAGAGTACTGCAGGTTTAAGTGCTGGATACATTTACATGGTATGGACAAAGCAAGCTTTATAATCATCACTTGAGTCACAGGTCCAGTTAGAGCATGGTTGCGACTTGCTTTAAATCTTGTTCACACTTGCCTTGAGAGAGAGAAAAAAAAAGTATGCACAAAAATCACCACTGATAGTTCAAATCTGAACTGTAAACTGGTAGAAGTGCAAAAATTGTCTGTAAGCATTGGATGGTGCAAAGCTTAACCACAACCACACACACTAGCACCTCAGAATAAAACTCATCTATACATTTCCATACTTGAAGTTATAAATAAAAGAAATGTGAACATACAGCCATTGGACAAAACGTTTTAAATGTGCTATTCCAATCCATTAAATATGTAGATTAATTTCAAGAGTTAGTCCACTTGCTGCTTTAAAACGGAGTAGAGGCGCAGGGAGGATAATCCTTTGAGTGCAGAGACTGGTCTATTCAAATGTCCTCCTTAGACTCCCAACAGTAAGTTGGAAAGAGAAAAGTTGTTGACTTGTCCAGTTGCTTACAGCTTAGCTCCACAGTGAAAGTGACGCAAAGAACATTATAGCACTGCAAGCCAGAAGGAAGAATACCATTTCTACAAGCAATAGAACAATTATCAGAGAGAGAGAGAGACAGAGAGAGAGACAGAGAGAGAGAGAGAGAGAGAGAGAGAGAGAGAGAGAGAGAGAGAGAGAGAGAGAGAGAGAGAGAGAGAGAGACTTTGTATATGGAGTAAAAAGGTGCTGACCTCTGTCCTTGGTGTCGCGCTCCTGCAGTGAGAGGCTGGAATTGCTGGAGCTGGCGCTGGCGTCGAAGCCGCGCATGGACTCGGCCCCGCCAAGGCCCTCCTGCGACTCGCCGTCCACCTCGATGGTCACGTCGCTCTCGCTCTTGGCGCTGTGCGACTCGGGGCTGGCGGCAGAGGCCGACGCCGAGGTGGGCGGAGACGCCGAGGACGAGATGGTGGGCGCCCGCTGTGCTGCAGCTGCCGCTGCCGCCATGGCGTTGAGCGGTAAATGGGTGGACAAGGACACCGATAACGTCGACGACAGGGCGGCGGCGACTGCGGAGGAGGTGGCGATGGATAAAGAGGATGACGAAGGTGGTAGTGGTGGTGGTGGCGGCGGGTGCTGCTGGCTCTTCACGTCTCCGACTGACCGGCTGGTGGGCAGCTCGTTGGCCGGCTTCTCCTTCTCGTCCAGGTCGTCCAAGTCGACCTCGTAGCAGACCAGCTCCTCGGGCCCGATCTGGGGCATCATCTCCTCCTCTCTCCCCGACGAGGGCTCGTCCAGCGAGGGCGCCGAGCTCGGCAGTGCGCCCGGTTCTGGCTTGGTGGTGGTAGGCGCCACCTCTCTAGTCAGGGAAGGCATCTCCATTTTCGACTCGGCTTCTTTTGCAGCCGCGGCAGCTGCTGCTGCAGGCGTCAGAACTGCTGCAGCTGACGTGGGCGACCCGAGGTGCTCCACTCCTCCTCCTACTCCTTTGGACGCTCCCTCGCTCCTTCTCTCCGTCTCAGGAACCCTCTTCTCGGGCGAGAGGGTCTTCGGGGGCTCCAATCTCGCCCGCTTGTCTGGCGAGCGCTGCTCAGTGGCCTTGCGTTTGGCCACGCTGCCGATGGGGCTGACGCCAACGCTGCTGACCTTGTGCTCTTCCGTGTCCACATCCTCGGTGGCGGAGTCCGTGTCCGAGTCGTCTGGTCTGGGCTGGTGAGGCCGGCTCTCGCTGCTCAGGCTCAGCACGGGCGGCGGACACCCCGGGGCCTCCTGGTGGTGGGGCTTCTTGGCGGGCCGCGGCAGGCTGCCGGGAGTGTCGCCCTCCGGGAGTGGCGCGTTGTGAGGGGTGGTGGCGGGCGTGGAGGTGGGGGCTGCCGCGACCGCTGGCTGAGTGGGGGTCTCCGAGCCAGGCTCCTTGAGTCGCCCCCGACGCGCTTTCGACCTGGGGGTGGCCTGCTTCTCCTCCGGCTCTGGCGTTACGGGCACTGGTGCGGCTACTGACGTGGGTGGCGTTGATGGAGTCGTCTTGGTCGGGGTGGTGGTGGGGGAGGTTGTTATTGCTGCCGGTGCAACTGCAGCTGCCATCGGTGGTGTGGTGGTGACATTAGCCGCTGCAGGCTTCTCCTCCTCCTCATCTTCTTTGTCCTGCATCTCGGGAGCCTTGGGCATCTCTGCAGGGCTGCTGGGGGGCTCGGTGTCTGGAGTCGTCGTTGGGGCTTCAGTATCCGTCGTCCCTGCAGTGGGAGCTGCTGCTGCTGCTGCTGCTGCTTCGAGGGGTAATGCCTCAGCAAGGCTCTCCCTCTCTGCCTCTGGCTGTCCCTCCTCCGCCTCCTCGTCTTCTTCCTCCTCTTCCTGCTTGGTAACGGCTGGCTGGTCTGGTCCTTCTGTCCAATCGAGCTTCTCCGTCGGGCCTTCCTCGCCCTCACTGTCCTCAGATGAGTTGCCCGAATCTGCAGACAGCGGAGACGAACTATGAGTAACCTTTCCGTGCAAGTACTCATTTCAAGAGACATTTTTATATTACTGGGTTTGATTGGCTAGCATGAATAATTTCAGCTCCTGGAGTAAAAAGGAGGCAAAGGAACTAGGTGCTGTAAT
Organism: Engraulis encrasicolus; assembly: GCF_034702125.1. Taxonomy (NCBI): domain Eukaryota; kingdom Metazoa; phylum Chordata; class Actinopteri; order Clupeiformes; family Engraulidae; genus Engraulis; species Engraulis encrasicolus. The sequence continues at coordinate 40,370,427 of NC_085875.1, read as the reverse complement.
TAAGTTTCAAATGTTATGAAGTGTTATCCCACAAAAAAGCAAACCAAACATTAGAACTCACAGAGTGCCATTTCTTCCATAACACTTTAGGATCATGCCATGGTTGTTATTGTAAAGGTCTGACATGCACACAAGAAACTTGTATGCAGGTACACACCATAGGGGCCTGTTGTGCCTGTTGTACTTGTGGCTACATCATGGTTGCAAACTGCAAATTGACCAGACGTGTGTGCGAGCAAGCAAGCAAACGTATGTGTGTGTCTGGTGTGTGTGTGTGTGTGTGTGTGTGTGTGTGTGATCATGAAGATGCACTACATACCATTGGACCCTCTGTCTGAGTCGTACATCCCAGAAGTCCTCCTCGTGCGTCTGCGGGGAGTCACTGTTAAAGAGAACAGGCGAGTGTTAACAACATCACTCATGCAACCTTCCAGGGAACAATATACAGTAGGCCAAGGCCTTCATATGTATTGCATACAACAAGTAAGCAATAAAGATTAAAGATGCCATAATCTTGCAGGTACTATGTGTTATTTAGGAGTAGGAACTTTAGGGTTAGCCAGCATTGTTGCCATCCAACATCGGTGGCCATTAATATATATAGCACACCATGTTGTGATGAAACATTTACACTAAACAAAACAAAAAAATGCAACTTTAACATGTTTGACACTAAATAACCACAATCATGTTGCAACCTTGTGTAAAGAGTTTCAGCTCTTGTCTGGGGACTTGAGCATCTGTACAAGCCACTCTTAAGACCGCAGAGGGCAGACAGACAATAGACGCCGCACTGTTATATACAGCTCCAGGCCTTTTTATTAGAATACCATGAAAAAGTTGATTTATTTCCATAATTCCATCAATAATGTTAAACTGTCATGGATTGTAGATTCATGGCCCAGTTTTTGAACTATTCCAATCATTATTTTTTTTCTTTTTATATACGTTGGCCTTCCAGCTCAAAAAACCCATGAATTGGGGAATTCGCATTATTAGAATATTGTTATAAAATCACATTTTTCTTCATCAAAATTCGGGTCACATTAAATCAGTTGAAATTTGGTACTTTCTACATAACATGCAATGGTCAATACTTGGTTAGGACATTCTCTGTCTTCATAATGGCCATGATGTGTTTAACATTGAAGTCAATGGCAAAAACAGTGCATGGGTGTTATGGAAGCCCAGATATCCTTGATGCTTTGCTGTCAGCTGTTCTTGTTTGTTGACCTGGTGCCCCACACTTCCCTCTTCAATATACCCGAAGATTTCCATGCCACGTTTTGGTGTTAACTCACCAGTTTAATTCTAACTCAACAGAAATTAAACTCCATTCATTTTCAATGGGGTTTCATTTCTGGTTATTTAGAATTAAACTGGTGAGTTAGCGCCAAAACGTGGCATGGAAATCTACAGGGTATATTGAAGAGTGAAGTGTGGGGTACCAGGTCAACAAACAAGAACAGCTGACAGCAAAGCATCAAGGATATCTGGGCTTCCATAACACCCATGCACTGTTTTTGCCATTGACTTCAATGTTAAACGCATCATGGCCATTATGAAGACAGAGAATGTCCTAACCAAGTATTGACCATTGCATGTTATGTAGAAAGTACCAAATTCCAACTGATTTAATGTGACCCGAATTTTGATGAAGAAAAATGTGATTTTATAACAATATTCTAATAATGCGAATTCCCCAATTCATGGGTTTTTTGAGCTGGAAGGCCAACGTATATAAAAAGAAAAAAAATAATGATTGGAATAGTTCAAAAACTGGGCCATGAATCTAAAATCCATGACAGTTTAACATTATTGATGGAATTATGGAAATAAATCAACTTTTTCATGGTATTCTAATAAAAAGGCCTGGAGCTGTAAACGGTCTGAAAAGGGAAGTCGTCTCAGCCTACGTGACAGCATAACAAGCCATCTCGCCATCACAGAGACGAGCCAGAGTGTCACAAACTCAAACACTACTGATCCCCAAAGAATACTGTGAAACCATCTTCACAGTATAGTGCCCGAGATGACGAGGCGGGGGGAGACCCAACACTGGCAGAAGCCGCAAAATGAGAACAGAGTCGAGGCTTGGCATGAAAAACCTTACGTAACTCATACATCATGACACTTGTTTATGATATCCACCAAGCATTTTCAAACACGACCTACAAAGCTGCACTCTTGCTACATTAGGAGGGTTAGGCTATAGGAAATCACATCTTTTATGGGAAAGCAAGATATACACTTAGGAATATAACTACGTACGTTCAGACAGAGCTCAGTAAAAGTGATAGGAGAACTATTAGGGGAGATCTTTATCTACTTGGTTGCTGCCAAACTGTTGTACCTCATTCCCATGAAGTTAGTCATTCCTTCGACCTGAATCACTCCTGCTGTTTTAACATATACAGCCTACTGTACTTTGTCAGCATTAAGGCTGTATGTCCAGCAGAGCACTTCACCTTTTCCTAGGCCTGGACGATTTTTCGATTTCAATTTTAATCGCGAGGTCAATTTTCTCCGATTATAAATTAGACGTTTGATGCGCATTCAAAACATTTTTTTTTTCCTTTTTGTCCGATCGCGCCATGTACTCTTATTTCGAAATCGCGCCCCAGGCGCTAGGAAGAAGGGTGCCATGCCCCGCCCCCTCAGTCTGATTCTCTGTCTTTGCCAGTCACTGCTGGCTCCAGACAGTAGTGAATACGAGGGTGGTATCAGAGATTGTAAATAATTTATTTACAGGCTCTGATACTGTCCTTCCCTTGTAGTCTACCTCACAAAGTTCTCTATGCCTTGTTTTTGAAAGTAATGGCCCACATTTGATTGCAAACAGTGTTAGGACTTCGAATTGGTTTAGCAGTAGCTGTAGCTGCTAGCTAGTTGCTAACACAAATGAAGGCAAATTGTGTTTGAGCTCTGCTGGCAGCTAACTAGTGGTAATAAAAAACGAATTGCTTGATGGTGCTTTTCACACCTTTAAACAGTCCCCAAATAGTTTGTTTGGAATGCTAAGCCCCTCTTAAGACTACAAACAAAGTTATGAGCAACTTGACGATTTATTAACGGCTGTTGCATTTAATCAACATTGCATCAAATGTGCCATTTTCTTGTTGACAAAACCTGAGATGTCCTCTTTGTTGGGTCCATATTATTGCATCTGATTCTCATTATGCATGTGAGAGCTGCATAAACAAGGTCATAATAAGCAACATTTGTTTTAAAAGTGTTATCTTCAGGCTTATTGGTTTTCTCACTAAGAAATAAATCTTTATGAATGCAGTCTGCAAATAAAGGCTAACAGATAATCGTATGTCATTAAAAAAAAAAAATACTTAAGGGTGGCAATGAGAACAAGGCAGGCACATCACCCCACAGTGCTCCAGGAAAATAGAGGCCCTGTATGAGAGTTTTTTGTCCCATTCTGTCAATGGAAACTAAATACCTGCTGTGGGTGTGAGTGTGTAATTGGGAGGAATTTGGAAAAACTGGGGGACTCGGGTGGACTTTGAATTGAGTAGGCTACCCCTGCTATAGGCAATTGCACCTTTGGTCTTGTTAAGGATATGTGTTTTAGACAGTTATCCCTCTTGTGGTTAAAGATATTTGCTTTAGGCATTCATCTCTCATTTTAATCCTTTATAGATACTTTGTAGGCTATATTGTATATACAATATAAACTTGTGTATGTCGCATGCGCTTCATGCCCCCCTCCCCCGGAAACATTTTTTTTAAAAATGTGATTTCATTCATATCGTGATTAAAATCGAAATCGAAAATTTGGGGAAGAAATAATCAAAATCTTATGTGTTTCTCATATCGCCCAGGCCTACCTTTTCCTCATGTCATAAATGTTTACACTGCCTTTTGTATGAACGCAGCAAGACCTTGAAAATCCAATTAGTCACCACAAAGCTCTTAATTCTTTAAAATGAGATCCCCCAGCACCCTGCAAGACCCCCCTATCCACACAGGCGCAGCATAATTTGACCTTGACACCAGGGTGATGATTCCACTGCTTAATAGTTTGCAAGAAACCAGGACAGAGACCAGGAAATCATACTAAAGAAGGCAGTTCATGCACATTGCCATAGTACTTACTCTATGTCAGAAAAATCATACAGACTGAAAGGCAGACAGAGGGTTTTTGAGTGTTTGAAAGGGCCTTATATTCTGGAGTGAATCAGATAGCCAAGAGAATCGTGGCATCACAAAGTATCAGCTGATAAAGCGAAACCATTCTCAGGCATCATCATATTCAGCGTCTGCAGCTTGGCGTTAACACAACTCTCTGCCCAGGTCACCTTTTCAGATCTGCGATAGATGTTAAAACTGTCGGGCATCTTGGACAATTAGCCATTCCACCCATTGGCAAATTGTGCCTAAACTGGTGCCCATATCCCAACTGTACTCCGCACTTCCGTTGATAACTTTCACCATCAATGCAATAGGATTGTCCCTGCAGTGGGCCTTACTCCTCTACACTGGACAGCATAACAGCCATAGTAGTGCGAACAAAGCATTTAACAAATATCTGTTTGTGAATATTGGGCATATGCCCAGACAACCGATTTGAACACCTTGAGAACACGATGAAAACATTTGTATTGACAAATTACAGACTTCCCAACAACCACAACAAAAATTGCAGTGCTTTTTATAAGGTGCACAGGGGGCCTTAACCCTCTCCGTTGGACAGCACCATGGGCAAAATGCTGATCATTCTGAACAACATACCAATTCATTTCAACCAATAATGCAGTGCCTGGTGGGTCTTACCCTCTCCGTTGGGCAGGGCCGAGGGGTCGGACTGGCGGGAGCTCTTGCTGCCGGAGCGGCTCTCGTTGCTGGGCGTCTTGGAGGCACTGCGGGAGGCACTGGGGGGTGTGGTCTTGATTGGGGGCCGGCCCCTCTTCGTACCACTGCCCATCTTTGCCTGCTTGTCCTCCTCCTTTTCCCCATCCTCTTTATTCTGCACAGTGGTGTTCGGGTAGAAAGGGGGGTAACATGGAGAGGAGGTTAGATCAAGACAGGGTTAAGGCAGGTGGTACCAAACAGTTTCACTAAAATTACAACAGTAAAAACTACATTTTGCAATTATAACAATAGGAAAAATAACAGACTGAATACTATACCTACTACTACTGACACTATAAAACTTTAAATATTGCCATTTGGCATTCTTTAACAGTAGCAAGTGTAACCGGACATCATTTCGTGGATAGTTCTCGTCCTAATTCAGCTACTTAATACTACAGTGCCAGATGGCACCCAACACATTTACATACAATTACTCACGTCATCTCTTAGTAGCAAAAGTAGAAATATAATCTCCTCTTTTATAGCAGTCTGGGAAAGCCATTAAGAAGAAACCCGGCTATAAATCCAAGGCAGGGAGGCAAAAGATGGCCGTAGTAGATGCAACTGTACTCAAACAGCCACATCAGAGACAGATCAGATAGCCAAGAGAATCGTGACATCAGGGAGACATCAGTGGAAGAAAGCGAAACCGTTCTCTGGTATCATCATGTTTGTTCCTGCAGGGGAGGAGTCTAAACCTCAGAGGTCTTGTTCGAGTTTCTGACAAGAGGCCCCTAATGGACATGGGAATTGTAACCGACGACGACAAAACACCCACCTTTACTTTCTTTTTCGGTTTCCGTTTTGTTCCTCCTTTGTCAACAGGCCATATTATCCTGTCCGCTTTCACCCACTCGTCATAGCTGAGAGAGAGACACAGAGAGGCAGAAAGAGACAGAGAGAGAGAGAAACAGACATCAGTAGCTTCTCACCTGTGAGGATTTACATGCTTTCTAAAAGCATTGGCTCATCATGCTCAACTCATTCTTTCACTGTCCACTTTCCACTGTCATCCACTGTCAAGTCCCATCTGTCATGGACACACCATCCCCATGGTGACATGTCTGAGGAGTTCTGTCAATCATCCACGCCAATTTACATGGATAGAAAACACACACACACACAAACGAAGAATTCCAAACCCTGTGTTTTCATGAGAGCATTCCGATTTCCATAACTGTTTCCATGCCTCTTTGCAGACACACTTGTACAGTACGCCTAATGGAAGTGCTCATGAGCAGTGCAAGTGGATGTGGGTCACGGGAGGCCATGTACAGCAGGTAAATAAGGTTAAGATGTTTGCGTCTCAGACAGCCTGCTGTATCTGGTTGCTATCTGATTACATCCTGAGGCCAAGGGCATACTACACCACTCCACCCCCTCTCTGCAGCCAGCATAAGGTTCCCTCCACTACTGTACACAATGCACTGCAGACTCAATACCTCACAACACCCCAAATCACAAGACTGCTCTACGATTACTAATGCGCTGGACATTTGGGTGACGTTTGCATGTTTTATTTCATAAGCTACAGCCACAATAATACCACCAAAACTGCTGGGTCTAAAAATCTAAATACAGCCAACACGTGCACGTACGGATCTTTTAAAGGAAACTGAGCAAAAAGCAGAAGTAATTCTACCCTTAACATTATCAAATGATTTCCAAGGACAATATCCACTAACAAATGTGGATTGAGGCCTCCTATCCCACACTCGATTTCAGCCAACAGACCTGAGATCCTTCAACCCCGTCAACCTGCTAAAAGACCATCCAGCACATTTCACTCAATATCGTCTTGCTTTGCACTTTTATGTTTGTGCCGTCTTTGTCTACACAGGAGACATAATATGTACATTACAAGAAATTTTAAGTTACATTTGTTTAAGAAATTGACAAGAAAGCTGCCTTTGGCTTGTGAACTTACCGAACGTTCCAGCCGTAGTAGTGCACCAGGTACAGCACCTCTCCGTCGTCTGTCTCGGTGTCTGTGTTCTTGATGTTGGCCTCATAGATCTTCTGAGTCTTGCCCCGCCCGTACTTCACCCGCACCTTGGTGCCCGTGACATCATCATCGCCGCCCTCCTCGTTCTCCCCCCTGCAGGCAGAGGAGGGACAATCACACACCCGTCAGCTGTGCTCAAGTGGCTCAGGTTTCCCCATTCACAAAAGGACTCCTCCCTTGGGACGTCCGAATAGAACTTCTGTGCATTCTAGATTCACAGACAATGTATGGTTCCGTGTTGGTAACTAATGCCTTGCAAAGTGCACAGAATCTTTCCATACTACAGAAATGGAAATGTCAAAGACTCCCACACAAATACAACATTTACATTGGTAAATCAAACGTTTGAAGTCAAAACAAAAGATCAAGACACAGGTGAGTGTAATCTAAGTGAAGAGAAGGGGTTGTTCTTCAGGGGTGAATCAGATAGCCAAGAGAATCGTGGCATCACTAAGAATCAGCTGATAAAGCGAAACCATTCTCAGGCATCATCATATTCAGCCTCTGCAGCTTAGCATAACCCCCCTTTTGATTGATTACTCAGAGAAACAGCCCACTTTGATGCCCAATTTGCACCCAATAGTTTAAAAATAAATAAGTTTATAATGAGCCAAATGAATTTGCTGTGCAGTTCAGTCAACACCACAAGCTTGCTTACAGACGCACTTCAAAGCTATACAGATATCAAAGAACCACAGGTTAACCACACTGACAAAACCAGATCTGTGGGCGTAAACATTTTTTTTACAGAATTAAGAACCCAACATTTCAAGACCACATTTTTTATATTATGGATTAGCTTTTATTAGAGATTTTAAGGGCGTAGTATTGCAATAAAACCCCATTTGTTTACTTCCAAACAGTTTGTTTACTCTGCATATGGTATTTACTGACGTGTGAACCAGCTCAGTTGCTAAAGAATGCTTTGAGAGCTGCATGTCTTTTGACATGACAGTGGCCAACTGCAATCACACTGTAGTACAGTCAACTTTATTGGATCTGAGGCAATAACACAAGACAAGTCTATAAGACTGTCGTAACCAACAGGGCTTAATGGTCGAGAGGAAGACAGATCTATCACTTAAGCAGGAAACCACTGACTGCATTAATGAGACAACACTGACTTATGTGAAATGGTGGAGTGCTGCAATCACTTTCACGTCTCCACTGTACTGTCCAAGTCATGCGCTATGCATGTATATTGATGTCATCTACAACCATCATATCCATTTTCAAGGCCAAATACCAGTGGCAGAACAATTAAGGCTAAGTGTATGGAAAGAAGGGTCTTTAATTAGTGTATGGCTTTCAGTTTTCACACAGTGATCGAAGTGAAAGTCTGCATTTTATTTCTATTTCCTGCGAAAGAACACCCCTTTCATTCATCTGATGCTTCACACTCATGTGTGTAGACCTACATTTATTGGCATGAAAAGGCTGTATATATTTTGACCAACTCCAATCAACAATGACTCAAACAATCCAAGAAACTGGGAACCACAAGTGTATTCCAGCCATTTGTAGCAGTGAGACTCTGACCGCATGTAAGTAATAAGGACCACTTACCTCTCGCGAGTTCTGGAGGTGTCTCCATCGTCATCCTCATCGTCGTCCTCCTCTTCCTCCTCCTCCTCCTCTGCGTCCTCATCTTCCGACTCTCTGTCTGACTCCTCGAAGCGTCGGCTGCGTCTCTTGCCGGGGGGCCCTGGCCGGCCATCATCCTCCTCGTCATCCTCCTCCTCCTCCTCCTCCTGATGCTCCCTATGCTCCTCCTCACTGGCCTCCCTCTCCCGCTCCCGTTCACGCTCCCACTCCCTCTCCCGTTCGCGGTCCCTCTCCTCTTTCCTCCGCTGCTGTGGGGTGGTCTCCCGCTCCTCCTTCCGTCGCTGCTGTGGGGTGGTTTCCCTCTCCTCTTTCCTCCTCTGCTGTGGCGTAGTTTCCCTCTCCTCTTTCCTCCTCTGCTGTGGGGTGGTCTCCCTCTCCTCCTTCCTCCGCTGCTGTGGGGTGGTCTCCCTCTCCTCCTTCCTCCTCTGCTGTGGGGTTGTCTCCTTCTCCTCCTTTCTCCGCTGCTGGGGAGGGGTTTCCTTCTCCTCCTTTCTCCGCTGCTGGGGAGGGGTTTCCTTCTCCTCCTTTCTCCGCTGCTGGGGAGGGGTTTCCTTCTCCTCCTTTCTCCGCTGCTGGGGAGGGGTTTCCTTCTCTTCTTTTCTCCGCTGCTGTGGGGTGGTCTCCTTCTCCTCCTTCTGCAGCCGTGGAGGATCCTTCTGCTCCACCTTCACCGGAGTCACCGCACAGCGCCGCCGCCCCTACACACGGAGACAACAAGAGCAGCCATGAGCTGGCTTGAAACCGCACTGCACAGATAAGAACAGGGACATTCTAATATGAAAATGAACTTACAGTAACACTTAAATGGAATAATTCCGACACACACACACACGAGAAAAAAAGTGACAGAGTTCTTGCTCAATTCAGTGGAGAGAAACAAGGATTTCAACACAACCATTTGATGATTTTGACCAATTGCATGACCACTGTTGGAGCCAAAAAATTGTGTAGTATGACAACTTTGAAGGTATGTTACCTCCTCAGGAAAAAGGAAAAGCATGTGCACAAAACATTATTAAGGATGTTAGTCAAGAGGGAACCGAAACTTGCAGGTGTACACAACCAGGCAAGCACAGAACCAGAGGGAGAGGAACAGATCAGCTAAGACGCTGCTCAAGTTTGTAACGTTTTGCCCCAATTGATTTGTCCCAAATTAGAACCCCGTTCTATTTCTGTATTGCCCTTTCCCTTCCAAGTGTGTTAACAGAGAAGCCATCATTAAAAGGCTTCCGCAGAAAATCACAGAGCGCCTTCATGATGAGGCACAGTTTAACAGTTTGGTCGCTCACTGCATGTTCACACATGCTCATCTCAGAAAGAGGGCAAAGATTCAGCTGCAGAGGCACAATAACCATTTTCAGCTTACAAAAACAACAAACACACAAGAAGGGAACTTGTGTGAAGTGCTCTGCATGTACGAACACATTCATTCATTCACTCACTCTCTCACACATAGGTAACCTGTGCTGCTTCACATAATACACATGTGCAGCCATGCAAACAGAAGCAGAGCATAATAGGTGACACTTTGACTTATGTACTACTATGAAAGGTAACAAAACAAAACGAAAACTATTAAAAAGGTAATGGACCTGAGGTGCAAAGTTCAAGAAGAGAAAGGGGAGAACACAATAAAATGGCAGTGGGAACTAATCAGACAGCCAAGAGAAGTGTGGCATCACAAGACATCAGTCAAGAAAGCGAAACCATTCTCAAGCATCATCACGTTGTTGTTCCCGTTTGCCGAAAAGGTAGTTTCAAATCAGAGACAGCACAGTACTCTGAACTAACAGGAACAAAACAAAACACTGTGCTTCATATTTGTAAGCTACGCAACAACAATTACTCAAGTGTCTGAGCTTATCTCTACATCTTGTGGAAGGAAGACGTTGCTTTCCAAAGTGCCCACAATGTGGGTCGGTTAATGGGGCAAATACAAGCTCAAAGTGTCCTGATGTTGCAAAACCCTCAGCACTCTGTATTACTCTAGCTAAGCAAGTTGAGGTACTAGGCGGCCTCTCGCTCATCTGCAGATTCCACAATGGGGCTTGAAGAGGGACGACTCAACGACAACTCGACCACTCCAGACGACCAATATTTGCACAACTCCTCACGCCCGCTGCAGTGTAATCCCTCAAAACAAACACTTGGCTAATAAGCCAAAGCAAAACATTGAATTTAACAAAGACCATCTTAAGTGAACAAGCAGTTTGACGAGAGTAAAAATCTGGAGCTGTGTTACAATCATCAAGAGGGATCTGGGCTCAAAAAGGAGCAAATGCTGCAATATTTTGGACCAACGTGGCTAGAACCAGAAACAAAAATGTCTTAGTCCAATAGAAATCACCCAGTTGCAAACAAACCGTATGCTGTACATTTTCAGCAGGGCTTGATCCCAACATCAGCAGTACCTCCACAAAGAAGCAATCTCTCTTTAGATGTGTGCTTTAAAAAAAAAAAAGACATGGGCAAATAAATGTAAGATTAAATCGACAAAATCGAGTGAAAAGATTCCCATGTGTTAACGCAACGTTTCATGGAAGCATATGGCTCGCTTACCCTCGGCGAGGTTCCTTTGTGGGCCTTTTCGCTCTCGTTCTCAGAGTCGTCATCGTGGGCGGCTGGCTTGTCGGTGATGGCTGGAGGCTCCGAAGGCTCCCTGGTGTCGACCGGCTCCTGCTTGACGGAGCTCTTCTGGGGCTCGCTGGCCGACACAACGGGGCGCGGGTCATTGTGGTGGACGGTGCGGAAGGTGATGCCAGCAGACCGGCAGTACTCCTCAAACCCATACAGGTACCTGGCAACAGAGACATGTGGCAACACAGGTCAGTAAGAGCTCACAGTCTTTCTTTCGTAAAATGGAAACCATTGTCAAAAGTCCACAGACATAATTTCCTAAATACAAATGTTTTGAATGGGGGTCCCCATCACCTTCATTGCAGGTATGAAGATGATGGGGATCCCATGAAACCACTTGAACTGAGTCATAGCAGATGTCGATGTCATTACCAGGAGCCCTGACATGTTACAAGAAATGGATGACTTGACATTTACAAAATACAGTCATGAACCATGAAGAAGTCATGCTGAACGGTCCGGATTTCAGGTTAAGTAAGGCAAAAACATCTTTTCACCTATAACAGGGATTCTTAACCATAGGGCCGCGGACCAAAGTTGGGCCGCGCTCACAACCTCCTGGGCCGCAGACAACTTTCAATTTCACACCAGTGGGCCGCGATGGGCCGTGAGACCGCTAGTTACTAGTGTGTGTCTTTTCAGTCAAACGCAACACTGTCATAACGCAATGCAACACCCCGTTGTTTGTTCTTGTTTGAGGGCGATTCATTACGAACAAGAAGTAACACAGCCGGTGATCGCAAACGCACTTTGCAGTGGGATAGTTATTACTGGTGTTCGGTAAAATGAGAAATTACCAACCGGTTCCGGTTCCCAGCTGATTTGGCGACGTCTTCTCCTAAAATCCTCACGTTTTAGCGGTTAGTGTTTAACGGTCAGGCTACTCAAAATAAAAAGGTATCCCTTATCCTTGTCCAAGTGTCCCCACCATGACAGTGCTTTTACGAATTTTGCTTGATAGCCTACTGGAAAGTTTTCCGTCAGGATGTGGAACTTCTGTTCCCGCGTTGCGTTTCCACTTAGAAAAGCGTCTTGAATTTATAACCAGCATATTGATTACAAAGCGCAAGTCAAGAGCTGTCAAGCAAGCTTTGAGCTGTCAGAAAGGCATTCAAATATGTGAATGACTGTCTTGTTAAACTGTGAGTAGATTTGATGAGGGAGATTAAATTAGATTAACATTAACATTAATTAATATAGGGCTATCCCTTGTGGGAGAAACACCTATATTATATTATCATTATATTGTATTATATGGTGTAATATAATGTTATATGTAATATAATGCAATATCATATAATATATAGCCTTATATAATATAATATAATATAATATAATAATATATACATGGGTACTATGGGCCCCGGGTCACTGTGCACTGGAAAAAATGGGCCTCGACGTCAAAAAGGTTAAGAATCCCTGACCTATAATATAATATTTCAATCAGGGTTAAAAAACAACAGCCGAATCAGATAGCCAAGAGAATCGTGGCATCACAGAAACATCAGTCCAATAAGCGAAACCATTCTCAGGCATCATCATGTTCGTTTGTTTGCGTGTTGTTTTATTATAGTCCTCCTAACCCAGCTGGCTGTTACCACACTGTGCAGACCTCCCCCGCTAAGGCTAAGCTTAGCTTGTCAAGGCACGGCCACGCTTCCTGCAGGCGACCACAGAGTCAGCTGGTCCCGCCTGCCTGGCCTGCCGAGGTTAATGCCAGCCAATCAGCCAGCCAGGCTCAATGCTCTGTGCCATTCACCACACCTCACAGCAACACAGCACAGCACACCACGCCACGCCACTCAACAGAGGCCTTAGCATGGCACAAACCAACAACAACAGCAGTAGCAGCAAAGTCCAAGGCCACCTCCACACTGCACTGCCTTGACTTGGCATGTTTGTTTACTCATTTGTATTTGTACGGTTTTTTAAGGTCTCTAAACCACCCATTGGTGTGCCAACAAAACTGTTGGTAACCTTGGCAACCGTGCTTTACTACATTTTCATTCTACAACGATGTATTGCTTGTAAATTTGCATCAGGTTTTAAACATGAATGGCAAGCATCCAGTAAAAACACTTCTAATAACTTGGGCAGACACCATAAAGATGATAAGACTTTGCATTTTAAAGAGGAACACACACAAACTTACTTTCTGTAGGCAGTCTTGACATTGTAGGAGGCAGCAGAATTGAGGACTGGAATTCCCAGGTCCATGTAGATCTGTTTCCACACAGAGCCGCTTTCAATCTGTACCAAAAAAAACATGCACAAGATTGAGTAAGAACCTCTGGCATTAGTACAACAAAATGAGCTATTTAAGCCAAAGCAAAGACCAAGAACATTTAACAGAGTAAATTCTGTTGTCTGACAATTACTGCTTTTGTAGGTAATCCATTAGACTGGAACATGATGAGGGGGAACGAAACATGAAAAGCTACAGTGTTTGAGGAAAAGTCACGTCTTCACTCAAACGGCATACACTACTGCGATTACACCACAGCAGATATAAGCTTGGCTTTCTTCAAGCCAGATACAAATCAGCAAAAACATTTTACATGTGCTAGATAACCATCAGCCATAACACACTTCTGAACGATTTCCAAACCAGAAAAAAAGGATTTCCTTTTTGCATCAGTCGTCTGTGTTATAAGTACTGTACGTGTGAGCACGCACGGACTCACAGCCTGCCCTGACGGGCAAAACAGTGTGATGAAAAGCTACTCTCTGACGTCAGAGCCTGGCAGCATGGAGTGTGATGCACGTCAACAAGTACAAGAACGAATGGTTGTCACACAGCTAATGAGAGAAACTGAGAACACAGGCGCACACAAAGTGAGTAATCTAAATATGGAGTGCAGAAATTCTACGCCAGCACAAGGCTACGGCTCCGTGTTATCCTTTTGTGGTTATGAGGGGGGTGAGGTGAGGAGAGGGAGGGGGAGCCACACATTAGGGCAACACAATAAGCAGAGAAAAGAGGAGCTGCTAGAGGGGTTCACACAAAAGAATAATACACAAACCCAAAACAGAATGAGCACAAATGAGAAAAAAAAGAGACCTGGAAAAAAAAAGTGGTAACCACACAAAAGACAGAACACACAAGTGAGAAAAGAAAAGGCTCTTACGTTGTCACAGCCACCGTGCTGATGCACCAGCCTGAAGAGACTGAAAAGGTTGAGATCCTTGTAGCCCAGCACGGGAGGCTTGTTTATTGGAGTCCCTGCAGGGAAAGGAGAACAGAGATCAATAATGTCATGGGGCTCTTCGCAATATCCCAGCCAAAATCTCTGCAGACAGTCACCAAGACAGCTGTGTGCAGTGGGCCCAATCAGAGAGGAGTAGAAAACTTTTATGAAGGAAATTGTTTGGCGTTTAGAAATCTAGTGCAGGGCTCCAGAGTGCGACCAATTTGGTCTCATATGCGCCCATTTTTTTCAATGGTGCGCCTAAAAAATATTTTTAGGCGCACCGGTGCGACCAGCCATCAACAAAATCAATTACCAAACAACCGTTTTAATGGACATAAAAGTAATAGTCATTCTACAGTAGTGGCCCATCATCACACAATAAAACGCGGTCATTCCTTCAACTCCGCTGAACCACCGGTAGCTTTCTCCCGACGTTTCAGAATAGAATGTTCGACTTCGCTCAACTATCCGAGTTCACATGTGCCAGCGAGTTTTGTGTTCTCAACCAGGCGAGTTTTGCAACGGACGAGAGAGTTACAATCACGGTAAAAACAGCAAAATGACTTGAGGATATTTTAAACACGAGAGTCACAATCGCGGGGAAAAACTAAATGGCTTGAGCGGATATTAAACATTACCACACAAAAACGCAGACGGGTGCGGATAATTGCCCGTTTCAGCCGCGTGCAGAGCTGGCCAAACAACAGGTGACGCGCTAGTCTGTCGGGACTTCTGTGAGAGTTTTTTTGATAGCGACTAGGGCAGGCTACATACTGCCTATCAGTCGGCAAGGCATCGTTCATGCAGAGAGAGAGAGAGAGAGAGAGAGAGAGAGAGAGAGAGAGAGAGCTGTCGTGTCTGTTCGTAGCGCTTGCTAAGACACCACAATCATTATGCAGAGGGAGAGCGCTCAAAAACGGGGAAATAGACAAAACCCAATTCACCTCAGATTCCACTGTAAACATAGGCTAGGCTATTTGTGTCTAATGATTTTAAAAATCATGACATTTTTAGCAGGGTTTGTTAAAAAAAAATCATACATCCATCAATAATAATAATAATAATAATAATAATAATATAATAATAATAATAATAATAATAATAATATTCTATTATTGTTGCTATTATTATTGCTACTGTTATTAATTTTAATTATTATTTTTTAAAGCTGAGGTGCGTGTGTGTATGGGGTGGTGAAAACAGTTGAGTGCACCTAAATTTTGTGCTGGTGCACCTAAAAAAAATTTTTAGGCGCACCAGTGCAACCAGTGCAAAAAGTTAGTCTGGAGCCCTGTAGTGTATTAAAATGTTGGTTCTCAGAAGTGAGAACAAAGTTTTTTGAATTCAGTGTTTTTAGTCATTTGTAGGGAGTTAATCAGATAGCCAAGAGAATCGTGGCATCACCATATTTCAGCCCATAAAGCGAAACCATTCTCAGACATCATCATACTAGGACTCTCCATGGAAAAGTGTAGTGGAAAAGTCAGTGTATATGTGTAGGAAGTGGCAGGTGTACAGATGTTTTTATTGGTTAATGCAGAGAGAGGATTGACTCACCTCTGTCCTCCATGAACTTGTAGAGCTGTTGTAGGAAGTGGTCTCTCTCTTCTGGGTCAGGCTCGTCGTCAGGCTACAAAACAGACACACACACAAAATCAAGTTACTAAAAAGCAATTCCTCTAAATGTCCAGTGTATGTGAACCCATGTGTGCAGCAGTAAGAGCCTTTGCTGCAGACTCCATGACTTCAATTAGCTTTAGTCAAACGCATGTCAAGAAGAGCACATGGTCTGTTGATCAGACCGAGACAGTCAGCCACAGTGCTTAGGAGCAGTCATTTAGGGGGAAGGAGAGGTAATCAGATAGCCAAGAGAATCGTAGCATCACCAGACATCAGCCCATAAGCGAAACCATTCTCAGGCATCATCATTTTGAGACCCTCCCCCTGGAAGACAACCATTGGACACTTCTACAAAAAGACAAACTGCACAAGTCCATTTACTCTCCAAATGGAATAAAATCAGATTGCGCACACACACACTTCACTAAAGTGGGCAGTGGCTGCTCTCGACAGTCTTGTTTCTCACTGATCATGCATGTCCTGCCCTCAGCGAGGTGGGATTACATGGCGCACAGGACAGCTGGAATTCCTACAGCTCCAACTGCTGCTGCTCCTAATAGACGGGCAAAAAGCATTGAGAGGAGCAGAGAAGAGCAGAGTGGCGCAGCGGGACAAGTAGTTGATAAACACTGGCCTAACAGCCCCTCTTCCAACAACTCTGCCAAGGGGGCAACCAACTTCACCCCCTTCGCTCATGGCACACTGTGCCACTCCCAATTACCAAAAGCAAATAAATGGGCCGACACTGCAGGTGCTAAAGTGCAGAGCCATAGTCTTCACTGCATCAGTGACTGTGGAATAGGCAGGCGATAGATGGTTACAGAGAGCAGAGCAAGCAGCTATAGCGCTAGCTCCAAAATCATATTGCACAGATCCAGCAGGGAGATAGTGGGCATGTGGGATTGGAGGGCAAAGTCAAAGGACAAAAAAGGGCCCCCTTCATACCCATCCATTTAGTCATAATTTTGCAACACAAACACTACAAACATTGAAAATGACAGGAACACAGAAATCTAGTATGACAAGTGCTATAGGAACATTTCTTAATTGCTTCCAAAACGGAGCAACAACAAAAAAATTGCAGACAACAATGTATGGCACAGAGCAAAGCAGGAGTGTTGCCGGGGGTATAGAATGTACACAATGTGCACTCAGCGCAGGAGTGGAGCTACTCAGCATAATCCTACTGCCCGTGCTCCTGTCTACTAAAGCCCCTGTACTCAGGTCACACCCCCACCTCTCCCACTGCACCCCGAGAGGAGACGCATTGGAGCACTAGTACAGTATATACCCAGCTCTATCATCCTGACTTCACTCGATGCTCATCTAGGCAGCTAACGCACTTGGCGCCTGTTTGTCACAAGCCACATATCTGCAAGGGGAGGGGAGGGGGTCAAAACTAAAGCTCTTCCCCCTCCGTGTGTGTATGCAAGAGCGAGTGAGAGAGAGAGCGAGATGGAGGGAAGAGTCTGGACTAGACCAACCCTTGGGCTGTATTTATTGGCCACGCCTCCCCTTGGCAATTGTCCAATCCCTGCAGCCTCCTGCCTCCTCCTCAGTTTAGGAAGTCACCGTCGCCACGGCAACCAAGTCAGAGAAACCCAAACAAATGGCCATTTGTCCGAGTCGGTTGGGGAGCAGGAAGAATGGGGCATTGTTTGGCGCAGAGATTTGAATGGTGGCGAGGGAGTGGGGGGTGGAGTGGAGGGGTGTCCCCCACCACATGCGGTTAGACCAGTCAGGAGACTCAATCAAGGTGCTTTTGGACAGTGAACAAGTGAAATAGAAATGGAGAGAAGAGGGGGGGGGAAAGAGGCGGTCAATCTGTAAAGAGAGAGGGCTTATCATCTATCTCCTGTGGGCCTGGGGCTGTATTTACATTCCGGGCTGGCTGAGGGGGTTTGGTGTAGGCTTGCTTGGGGTCGGGGAGGGGGTCTTCTGAGTGACTGGGCTAGGGATTCCCATGCCTTCACATGGCTTTGCGGCGAGAAGCAGCCAGAGGGTGGGGGTAGGGGGAAAGGGGAGGGGTTGGTGGAGCTGGCGGGTGGATGGCTATGAGTGCTGAGCGTGTGAACTGAAAAAGCTCAGGGGCTGGAGGAGGGCTGCCTCGACAGCTCGCTACCACGTTAGAATGCAGCCCCAGAATGCATCAAAACAAATGAGCAACCACGAAAGGGATTCTAAGGCTTGGAAAACATGCTGCCTGCCAAGTGCCACAGAAAATATATAATATATATTGTGAGGACACTGCTTATAACTTAACGGCACATTCGCCTTAGATGGCTCCCTGCTGGCAAACAACTCTTACTTTATTTAGCAAAAAAGCTGCATTTACATCTCACTGAAACACTCTTGCGGTTCCTTTCCAGCACATGTGCTAATGTATGTATTGGGAGGAAAACAAGACAGACATGAGTCGAGCGCAAACCCTAGCAATCTGGTTTCAAACACACTAGCATAGCAGTGCTTTTTAGTCATGAGCACAAATCTATACGCTGTCTATTGCCTCTCTTACGAGTTGACAAAAGCCGTCCAACATTGACAACCTTAAGGCTTGACCTCAATGCAAGCCCTCAAACTAATAAATGAGGAACACAGCTTCTCAAGTGAAGTGGGCACTATTACTAGCTACTGGTTTTCGTGGCAGTTCAGGAACGCACCCCTATATTGACAAATTTAAGTGAGGAAACAGCACAAGCCCTCAGCAGAGATCAATAAGTCTCATGTGAGAGGCAGACCTGAGTCGTTGAGCTACTAGTGGCTCAATGCATTCCCATTTGGAGTTCACAAAAACAAATTAAGTGGGGAACAAAAGTCCTCCAACTCAAAGATAAACACGACTTCTCAGGTGAGGAGTAGACAGGGACACCTGGTCCTCCCACACGTTACAGAGGAAAAAAATGGCACTGAAGATATTAGCGTGAGTAGCAGATACTGCAGACGTGAGTAGCAGACACTGTGTCCAGTGCACCACCAAGTTACTATTTCTCTACTGCTTTCTTGAAAGATGAAAACATGAGAAGCAAAAGTCACCCAGCACTCTCCATACACTGTTATTGATGGGTAGCTTGTGTTCCTCTGAATTTGATCCAACACGTCTGCTTTTCATGTACGAAGTTGCCTTTTACGTTAACATCTTATGTAGTGCAATAGTCATGTGTGGCCCGCCAGCACGTTAATGAGGAATAGAAGCTGTGTGAACAAGGAACACTTTTCAGGTGTGTCCAATATGGCACCTTCATGCCTGGCATCAGAGCCCGAGTCACCTGGGGAGTATTCCAAGAACCTGACTCAGTAGTAAAGCAGGTAAAGTTCACCTTGAGGTGGTGGTAAATCATCCAATAGAAGGGCCTAAAGTCCTGGTTTTCTTACTCAGATGACACCTGTGGGCTATCTATTGTCAGGTTTAGCACTTCTTGTAGGTTAACCTAGCCAGGAATATCACTCAACCATGTTCTTGGAATAGCCCCCTAGTTAGCATCCAACATCTATAGTTCTAACAAACACATCCAGCCTCCAACACATCAACAAGGAAGTTCTTGTGCCAACAGCTAAATGGTCCAGTGTGTTTGCGTCATGTTTGTGCAGCAGAGCCTCAAGGTCCCCTCACCTGGTCGGCCACAGCCCTCCTCCTCTTCACCTCTTCCTCGCTCTCCTTGTCACCGTCCTCGTCATCTTCATCACTGCTGGACGACTCCAGGATCTCGCTCATGTCCATCTTCCAGCTCTCTGGCACCACCTTCGTCTTCAGGAAGTGGATGGCGCCATCGAACCCTGCGCATGGAAATGTGGGTCAGTGTAAATTTCTCCACCCAAAAGGTTGTCAGCTTTACCAAGTCTAGCTCAAACTGTGGTATGGGCACACTTCCCTAAGTACAGGCATTGACTCAATGATTTTGCACATATTTTGAATGTGTAGAAAACATTAAGTTTTTGCATGACATGATTGACAGCAAAGAATGTAAGCATTTGTTACTTTTTGTTGCAAAACTTTAAAAAACACATTTGCCAGATACATAATACAGAATTGCCTGAGCAATAAGATCTAAACACAACACAAAAACCGACTCTTTTTGGAGCATATTTCACAATGCTCCTGCTGACTTCAGAGCTGAACTGTGCACATATTACAGCACTTGAAATGTTTTGTGGGGCGCAAGAAATGCTGATGGAGAGAATGATTTCTGCATCTGATGAGTAAGGACAGAATGACACGGTTACAGCAGATCAGCATCTCTCAGGCACAAATCTTGGCATTCCCCATCTTGCTGTTGGGCACAATTAAAGCTTTTTCTGGCATCATCCATCTTCCAATGCTTCTGAAGTAATTAGTATGTCTCAAATCTTTGAGAACCTGGCCAACGATGGCTTACCTTTCTTTGATGAGTACTCGGATTTGGATATACTGTCAATGTTTAGCTGATGGATGTCCTTCCTCGCCACGGTGTGGCTATGAAAACAAGCAAGAGAGGTAGGGGAAGAAACAGAAGGCGTTAAGATGGATCCCAGTCAAAACGCACCGCTTTTGGGCACAGACATGACACATTTTGCACCCCACTTGACTTTCACGACATGTAAAAAGAAGCATATTGTCGTTTAAAAGCAAGGCTGGATATATCAGATCGACAGAAGATGAAGTCATTGAAAAAGTGATAAAAAGCTACTTACAACTTGGAATCGGCGAAGGACCTCACTAAACATTGGTCCTTTTTGACTGTGAGGTCATCGTTGCAGCTAGGCGATATGACCTTGGGGAGCAGACAGAAGAAAAGCATACTTAATAGCAGCACTCCTCCACACAACCTTTCATCAGCCTACTGTGCTCAACAAATCAAAAATAGCACATCTCTATAGACTGTGGTTCACCCAACACAGCTAATGTACAGGCGTCGTGTCATCTGCACAAGGCAACGCTGCATGCTCGCCATGGCTTCATTTAAGTCTCAAGTAAATGGACATTTGGACAAAGACAACAAAACTAGAAAAACAGGTTTTCTTTGCAAACATAGAAAGTCCATGTAAATGCAACACTACTAAGTAAGAATTCACTTTTAGTATGCAAAGCAGTAAAGGAAGCAGAGTTCTGGATCTGCAAATTAATCAGCCTATAATTAAAGGACGTTCAAAAAAATTACATCAACTAGAAAAACAGGTTCCCAAAACAAACGTAGGTGATATCCTGGCTAAAGCAATGCCAAGTACAGCAAAACTAGATGTGTGCAAAACAATCAACACACAGGGACAAGATGGACAAGGAAAGCCAGAGCATAAGAAAAATGAGCATATGGACAAGTAGGAGCAGAAGAAGAAAAGAAAGAAAGACAAGACGACAGAGGAGGCATTAGGAGACAAGGAGGAACAAGAGGGGCTTGAAGAAAAAGAATAATAAAGAAGTGTCCTGCACGCACCAGGGCCATGTATGAGGTTGAGCCGCTGCCCTGCACATATGCCACCTTCCCCAGCAGCTCGTCAGTCAGCCGCCGCCGGTCATCCTCCTCATCTTCGCTCGACGAAGACTCTTTGTCCTCGTCCGCACTGAACACAGCAAAAGAAGAGAGCAAAATGGTCAGCAGACAGGCCAAGGTGGATGTGAAATGGGTTTTACTGACGTAGATCTGAAGTGAGGAGCACTTAAAATGCATTAAAAAATCTTGCAGAAAGATTCCCTCTTGTACCAGCTTGGTCATTTGGTTAGTTTGTCTGAAGCCTGTAAACAACTTGTGTGTAGGAATACATGTCTTCTGCACGTACAGCAAAATTAGGTATGGCACAGGTACACGAGGTCAGTGGTTCCCAACCTTTTTCTTCAGGGACCCATGTTTTTACTATCGTAAGCTTTGATGACCCAACCGCGCGATTGCCCGCACAAGAGGGAGTCACAAGATGCCCCCTGTTTCCTGCAAAAACTCATTTTAGTTAGGCCTATTTTATTCCTCAAATCGTCTTTGGTCAAATATAGAATAAATGTTTAATTTAGCCCTTAAATTTTGTTGCATCAATGCATATATTAGTTAAATGCTTTGTCATTTATTCAACATGGGCTATATATATTTAAAATTAAATCCCTTAAAATCAAGGGGACTCCGCGACCCTCTGTGGATCTTTGGCGACCCATAAATTGGGTCCCAGGCCCATAGGTTGGGAACCACTGCACTAGTTTGTTACAGCACAATAAACTGGTGCATGAGAACGAACAGTCAGTGGACTGGACAGGTCACAGGTGTATATGTAGACCATGTATAGATTTTGATATTGAAATATGGTCTGCACTTAAAAAAAAAAAAAATCATTTTTGAAAACATCTTAGAATAAAACGCAGCATTAATATGACGCTTGTTTCTCTTGAGGTTGTAAACATGTTATTGCAGATATGCATATACTGTACATTTGTCTTCTGCAGAGGACAAGCAATACTGTTATAATCGCAAAACATAAACAGTTTCCAAACCAATCAAATACTAGCACCACCATGGGCATGAATTTCCTTTGAGTAAAGCTATGACACGTGCCTTGAAGGGAATAAGAAAGTGCTTGCACGATGTCCTTTCAAAATAATGTATACGCTTCTGACCACTGATCCATTTGCATTAACACGCAAAAGCAGACTCGTGCTACAAAAGCGTCAAAATAATGTGTGCCAAGAACAAAGCCAACTTCCAACGACAACACTGACACCTCTCTGAAACTGTCAGAGCAAATAATCCCCTTGAGGCATATGAAACAGCGACGACAACTTTGCATTTGCTGACAGCCAGCAAAGAGAAACTTGCAGCAGTTTCTTAAAAGCGTTCAAAAAGGATGCAGAGGGAGTGGGCACTCACACAGCCTGGGAGGTCCTTCGGCCTCGGTTCGTCTTCTTGCCGATGACAGGCGTGCCAAAGTGCTCCGGATTGGTGAGGGGCAGTTGGTCCAAAGTCTGCACGGGACGGGAGGAGCACAGGCGAGGTTAATTAATGTCAGATGTGTAAAAACCATGACAACAGGAATACAAGCAGAGTGTGCACATGCATGCACACACACACACAGATACACACGTGATGACGGGTAAAAGGTGGGTGGAGTACAGACCTCGCTTTCAGCAAAATGTCTCTCGCCTTTCAGGCACAGTGACGTCCTCCTCAATGTCTTCTCATCTCCGTCATCAAACACTAAAAGGTTTACAGAAAACAAAAGGACATATTAGAAATACAAGTGCAGAAGTATGACAATCTTGTAAAAACACACAACACAGTGACCACAACTTTGGCAAAAGGGGAGCAGGAAAAAAAAATAAAGTTCCATCCATGCTGCCCTTCAACCAAAGAATTCCTTCCCTGAGATGCGCATGTCATTTTGCAATCATGGCTTATAGACCACAAGTAGTGCTCGGTCGGCGCCAGCAGTTTCTGCTCAATTATTTAACGCTGCTGGTTTGTAGTTGTTATCCGACTGTGCAGAAGCGCTCTCCGCTGCCCTTTTTTGTGTCTCGGAACCTTCTTGTTCTTGTTAGCCAGTGACGCCACTGGACTGTGAGCAAGCGGCATGTGCGTACGTACTTCCATCAGGGGGGTCAAGCTGCTGCGACAGCCACAGACAGAGGGAGACAGAGACAGAGACAGAGACAGAGACAGAGACAGAGAGAGAGCGCACTTACCCACGGTGTACCAGCTGGCATCTGTGAGTTTGCTGATGGTTGCCTCGCTCAGGACTCCCTCTGGACTCTTCACCTCGACTGTGGAGCCCACCTGGAGGGAGTAGGGAGAGGAGGAGGAAGGAGAAGAAAGGGTGGAGGAGGAGACCGACATGTTCCGTCACAATACTGGATGGCACAGAAAGGCCACCGCAGAAGGCATTGATAATGCGACTTTCATGTCTTGCATGTAAAGTATGCGGGTGTGTGTGCTACACATGTGAATGCTACGAATTGTTCATGCATGGTCTACTACTCTGCACTCATGAGCATAAAAGCATAACACATTAAGCATGTTGGGCACATTAACACCCACAAAAGACTGCTCTATGCATGGCCTAACTGCCTGACATAATGTTTCAATACTGAAGGACGACCGTAAATCTTATGCATACACATTTATTAATGCATCAAGGTTATATATATGCATAAAAGTTATATGTTGTAAAGCACTGTGCAAAACAGTCTGCTCACAATTCCCAGACAAAGATGAACAGTACTGCATGATTTGATATGTGACCACAAGTAACACAGTTTGATATTCAGGACAATGCCAAAAATCAAGCAGAGTGTGCACCTGCTTCAGGTAATAGCAGGTTTGGAAATCCTACCTTAACTACAAAATCCATTTTCAAGAGGGTACTTTACTCTTATCGGAATAGGTCTCTATCAAAGTCTCTCCAGGGACCTGTGCCTGAAATCGTATAACCCTGAAACGACTAACTACTGCTGAAGAACAAGTAGACTGCTGTGCTGAATTGGTGGTAACTTTTTCCACACACAAACATAAAACCTTCAGTAGCTGCAGCAAGTCAGCTCTAATCAGAAGCAACCAACTTAACAAGTACGCTACTGAAATAAATAACTTTTTTTAAATGGCTCTGTAACCTGCAATTACACACAGCATGCTCCCTCATCTGTGGCCCAACAGGAAGCCAATCTAAAATATTCCAAAATGGAGGTCCCACTCACCAACATACTCTTATAAGCAACGGCACCATTGCCACTGGCGTTTCTCACCCTGTCCAGCTTATGATGACAGAGGGAGGTGCTCATCATGGCCAAAAACGCAAGAGACGACAGGAACTCTTTCAAGCAGGACACACACACACCTAGTGCATCTTCCAAGGCCCCCTGAGGGGAACAAACTGCATAAATGAAGCCAATTGGCCATACACACAGCTTCATGCATCCGACTACCAACAACCCTGACGAGCAGTGGCTTTCAAGCATCCTTCACTAGCTGTACCTGGGATTTTTTTGTATAAACAACAAAAAAACATTCAGGAGATGTGAAAAGCAGCCTGGACGTTCTGGAGAAAGATTGACTTGAAAAACTCACCCTGAGGGGCCCTTTCACCTGGTCATCCTGGACAACCTGGGAGGTACTGTCTCCTTTAAGCACCACCTGAGAGAGAGAGAGGGGGGGGGGTGTTGAACAATAGAGAGAGCATACAGAGGTTCATTCAAGGTGAAGTAATCTGGTTGTGTAACACAAACACACACGCACGCCGTGGTCTGCGACCCAGAGGCTTCTGGGTAAGCGTCTTGCTCACACCGAGCAGCACGTGGTTGGCCGACAGCATCGCCTGGCTGGACGTGTGAAAGATTTAACAGCTACAGTCTGAGGACCACCACTGCACAAGTAGGGGTGAGGGAGAATGGAGCGTCTTGGTACCCCAGGCCAGGTACCCCATTATGCACGACACAACAGGGAACCCAACGTAAGGAAGGGAAAGGACAATTGCATGTGTTGGAATGGGTACATTTTTTGTAAACAATGACAGTACAAACACTAATGGAGAAAGGTTCTCTTCCAAAAGGCTACCTAAAGTTACTACATACATAAGGTACGGCAGTATGCATAACAGCTAACTACCGTAACTAGCGGACAGTTTGAGATCCTACAGATTTTGTAAACAACAGTGATAAAACCCAATCCACGACTTTAAACGCCTATTTTCTAGAGTCTGAGGACAAAGTCCTGGTAGCAGGGGTCATGCAATTCGAGCTGCCCGATGTAATTGACGTCAGCATCGGCAGCAACAGCAGAGAACACTTTTCTTACTGTCGGTGGAAGTTGTGCGTCAAATTGCCAGGCGGACATCATACAAGACACAATTGACAGCAGACATGCTTTGGAGCAGTGTCAAAGAGCAGAGGAGCTGTGGCTTGGAGCCAAAACAAGGATGACTCCTCTGCGGAGCAAGCTGGCGCATGAGTCACCACAGACATGTTAGTCAAGCCCTGTCTGATATCTTCACATGCAGCCACTTATGAATGACTAAATACTACTGTTTAGGAGGCTGATGCTTTCCCCAAACTTTCCTCAGAGGCTTGAGACAGGGAATGTTTGCACCTCTGAATACAGTTGGTGCTGATTGGGTTAAAATACAGGTTGCCACGATGCCTCAGTGTTTCGTTTGGATTCTGAGAACTGTTTACATGCTAGTCAAGAGCAGTTCTTTGACATGAGGATGTATTTCTGCACAAACTAAACGCTGAGAATATGGTGATATAGCCCTAGCAGTAGCCCTAGTAGACCGTACACAAAAGCAACAACAGCTACCTACTGTACTTCTGATGTTGGTGGAGGCACTCTTACCTTAACTTTGACCATCCGTTTGACAGTCTTAATTTTTGCCTCACAAAAGGCACCGCGGTACTTTGCACTAACATCAGTTCCCACAGTCAGATAGGCAGGCTCATCTGCTGCCTGAAGGAGAAAGAGGCAAGAGAAACACAGATTATCTATTGTCAGCTTTGACCACTCTGGACAAAGCTAGCATCAAGACATGGACACGGATATGTGGTTGAGTGACTCTTACAAGGGACACAAGGTGCATCATAGAAAGTTGGGAAATATTCGGGGTCTTTTCCACTGCCTGGTCTAGTTTGTAACTGACTGTCAGATGAAGATGCTTGTTTAGGCATGTTTTGTAAGGTGCGATGCGGTGTACATACAGCTCAATCATCCCACAGATGCCTCAATAACAAAGAGCCTACTATAGTAAAACTGCTGCTGCATTATGCTTGTGATATGATGACAATGTTGTCTCAAAAGACAGATGTAGCTGGCCTATTTACGCTTCTTCACTAGACACTCCTGTTCTGCAAACTGTCAAGTGGTAGGCAGACAGACTTCAGGCCAATAATAAGCCTATGAGATAAATAGATGCCAGGTTAATTTTTAATGAACAGCCTCGCTTGACCAGACTTGCACATACAAGCAGGACAAAAAATGCATGCATGTTTCAAAAGGTAGGTCAGCAACAGCAGTTGCTTCGTGTTTTTCGTTTATCATAATGCAATTTGGAAGGTCTCACGACAACATTTCCACTTCTCCTTCCAACTTCACTGGGACAGACAGATGTACTCTTGACATGATTGAACAAATACTAGCTTACATCACCTATGTTAACCGTCGTAAAAGATAGCAAACAGTAGCACGTGTGTTGTTGATAAATAGGTGCCCCACCAGCAGCTCATCTGACTTCAGCCAGAGAGGCGTCGCCGACACTGGTATTTTTCAACTAAGAGGTTTCAGGGACTTACCTTCATTGTAATGGCTATTTGAGGGAGTCCAGCTCGATGGATGTTGATAGCTGAAAAACAAAAAGACAAAACAGATGTTGTGGTTGAGCCCAAACAAACGGATATCTACCCATTTCTAGAATAAAGCCGCGTTTTCAAGGATAATGTGCTAACAAGCTAGCAAAAAGGCTAGCTACTTCTAACGCATTCTTTTCAAGCTCGATGCAGCCCCCCTCCCTTCACTCTGGCAAAAATGTGAAGCAAGCTCACACCAAGGTAGCTGTCTTTTCAAAACATCTGACGAAAAGCACTCTTGCCTTTGTTTGCGAACAAAATGTCCAAGACAACAGAAAACTGCTGTATGAGGTATAATCCGGAGGCTGTGTAGGGACAAACATAATAGTGCGTGTTCCTTCCCGCTTTACTCCCAATCTGACTATGTCACGTCGCCATCATAGCTCACGGTGCTGCACCATGTCAGGAGCTTGCACTACTATCTTCTACCAAAGTACAGTGAGGTTACTTGAGAAGGACTGCCACACATTTTCATGATACAACGTGTCGCCAGGAGCTGCCAACAATGACGGTTAACACAGACACTTCTATTAAGGAATCGCCTAGGGCGATTAACTCTATAACTCAGGGGCTAAATATAGCTAGCCTGCTAACTAACCTTGCTAAACTGTTCCTCGTTATGGCGATTTAAACCGCCTGCTAGCAGGAAAGCTAGCTTGCTAGGCAGACACTCAGCAGAACAACTAGGTCCGGAAGAATTTACAACACTGCCTATCCAAACAAGGTCAGACTGATACGTTAAGCTATTACCAACGAGGGAAAGGATGTAAAACATCCATTATTCATTTCACGAAACAATCCTTTCAATTCCACAAAGGGCGCATAACGTTAGCTATCTAGCTACATGTCTTCACTGCGAAAACAAGCCGACTGGCCACTGCCATTCAATTCCTCGTCAGCTAGGTAAGTACTCTCGCTAAAAACTATTAGAAATAACCTGAAACATCGTCGGATAATAACCGCCAGTGTTAGTTACGTATGTTAATAGATTACTTTTAGGGAAACTTTGAAGTATCTGTCAAAGAAATGTGTACAACTTCACTTACATGCTCCGATGTGACTGCTTACCACTTGCCAGGGTTGCAAAGCAATAAACGAAATAACAAGCTGTTGAGCCAAGGTTGTGTTTCTCGAAACCCTATTGGCTGGATCAACGGCAGTAGCTGCACTTAGTGGATTATGATTGGTTCGCATGGGCTTCGAATTCTATAGGACATACTTTATTTCCAAGCATGGTTGGTGGATATGAAAGCGGCGCTACAAATCTGTTTTTTTCATTGGTTATGTTGTGTTTGGCTTTCATACAATTAGGAGCATTCAGTATAGAAATACGATTGGTTGTGCCTTTTAGCCCAAAGGCTATCCTTACTAATCATTGGTTAGAGCTGCTGTAATACTTCCCACATAATTTGCCCATTGGCTCAGTTGTTTTATAGAAACAGAACAGAATTCATATCAGAAGGGAAAAAATAGCCCCCTTTTCATGTTGCGCATGTCTAGTCGTAGTCGCCATACGCCATTTTGTTCTAATTGCATTTATTTTCCATTTCGAACGCGGGCTCGACGACAACAGCACTACGATCAGTAAGTTGGTGCCCGTAGACATGCCATGTATCATTTACAGCTGTAGCGATACAATCGTCAAATATAACCACACATCATGTGCGTTTGTATTTGACGTGAGCGGTGTATTAGAATGTCGACTCGCTATGTAGAAAAGGTCAGATGAAGGCTATAAGTGGAGCAATGGCGTCCTTTTTATTTTTTCGGACGTCAGAAACCCTTCTCTCAGAAATGGCTTTGTGATTACGTAACCGGAAGACAAGAAAGAGGGAAGTAAACGACAGTGGTGTGTGCCGTGCTGAGAGGGCACGTTGAGGTTGTTGTGGATTAATATTTAGGATACCTGTTTTTAATCAAATATATTGGTTTTATTTCCAAGTATAACGATACTTCAACGTTATGGTGTAGTTGGTTCAATTACTATTCAATTTGTAATTGGGATGATGGAAGTTAAACATTTCCCCACATCCACATTTCCGTGGTGTGAACTGAAGTTATACATTATTATCTTTCAGACATGGGAGCGTGCTTATGTCCATTCCATCTCTGACAGGGTTCCTTTTAATGTCCATGAACTCCTGCTTGGTTTTGGTTGCTTGAAATAAGGTGATCCTTGTGTTTTTATGCAGTTGTCACTTTGTCAAACTGCATTGTCGGTTTCATGTTTCGGCTGCATTTTTACCACATGGCCTTGTAGGTGGTTGTTGCTGAGCATAATGGGAGCCTCCTGACTCCAACCCCCACTGTGAACCATACAGGCCTACTCACATGCTCCAGCAGCAGCTGATCACCATTTGTTCATTTCAGTTCACCGACATCATGTCACGTTTTAAGGATTGGACACTGTACAGTTTCTATTGAGGGTATGTAGGCCTATCGACTTGCTTGAGACATTTTACAATCAGTCAGTGCTTTCCTTGTGTAATTTGCTGTTGGGAAATGTAAACAATGTGGGCGACCCTTCTCCCTCTTCGGATTTAAGTTATGACAGGCAGTTGCTTACTTCACTTTGAAGACGAATTAGAAAGGTCATTGTGAGAGATGAACACAGATTTGTGTGTCAAATACAGACTGGTTCAATAGAGATAATTTAGCAGTAGTCCAGAACATGTTCAGTCCATGTTTTTTTCTGTTGACTTGAAATACACCATTGACATGTATATGCATTTCCCATGGAGAAGGTACTCGGTTTAAATTCCTGTGTATTTACTGTGACAAGAAGCAACTGACACACTTTGTTTGCTCATAAGTTTTCATTGATTCTCAGATGAGAATTGAATGATGGCTGTTTCATGGTATGGTTAGACTGAGCTCAGATTAGTAAATAGCCTAGTTATAGTCATGGGTCCAGCAGCAGCATTTGCTTGCTGATTTGCTAATGTACATCAGACACAGTGCCTTAATAATAGTGACATGGCAGTGTTTGCCTCTGACAAAATAGTTGGCCTAACAGTGTAGCAAAAGTTCTAGTGCAGTTTTTTCATACCCATTAGTCTTGACTCCTGACTATAATTTATGGCAATTTATCACAAGATGCGATGCAGCAAGGCTGTCCATTTGGTGCTGCTGCATACACTGGTGGTTGGCACTGCTCATTTGTAGCACGAGGTTCAATTCCTTGCAGTGTAGCAAGCAACCACAAAAGACCCCTCTACTGCACTGCAACCCTAATTCAAAAACAAGATCTGACAGGTGATTAAGCTGAAACAAATCAAAGTTCACTTAGCAATTCTTCCAGGCTTTGGAACAATTATTTCAGACCAATACGTTTAGACTTGGACTTTTTAGCTATACAGCTTTGTATTAGTTATTTTCTGCACTGCAGTTGGCAAGCTACCTTACCTTCACTGACCACTTAACTTCACTGCTAAAATGGCTCAAAGCAACCTGGAAGATGTGCGTGCATTTAGTATTAAAAACAAAACACAAGTTCTTTTTCTAACAGTTTTTTTATATGATGTCCAAAATCAGAGAATTCAAACAAAAAAAACAAAGAAGTGAATGGTCCAACGGTCTATAAAACATACAAAATAAGAAGATCGGTCGCCCTGTGAGTCTGGGGTAGTCCACTTGGGGACTACATGTAAAGCGGCGCTTAAGTCTTGAGGGGTAAATGCGTCTTTCTGCTGGGGCTGGATGGGCTTTACATGTTGTCCTCATCAGAGTCGTCTTCCTCCTCCAAGGCATCCTAATGGGATAGGAAAGGCAAAGAGATCAGTCAAACTGTACCAAGGCTGTTTGCTTCTTTACCACAAATAACTCTTGACAATTTTATCCTGAGGTGTTTTACAGGTGATGGCTTACAATAGTGTGAACCTATAAAGCTGACTGGATGGCTAGCAGTCAAATAAAAGTACACTGCAAACTCAGCATCAGGCTGTATGGATTGGAAGGTGGCTAAAATGAATTTTGCCTGGTACAGAGAAAAAACGGCAAGACTAAAATATCAGGCCAACTTGACATGTGGTAAAACTTTGCACAGCTTTTTCACAGAATGTGTGCACACAGTCGCACAAACCATAAATCGCAATATCAGATACTGTCTTCGAAAATTGAGTTCTCATTCATCTAGGTCATGTTATCCTAACAGTTAAGTTGTAAAAGTAAAAAAGACATTTCAGGCTCCAAGAAGTAGTGCAGTTGCGTACAAATTTTTTTTGGTATATAACAGAAGCTGTACATGCAGACATGATGGAATCTAATAGGGATGCACTGATACCGATACTGGTATCGGCTGCCGATACTGCTCATTATAATCGTACTCATACTCGTCAAGCACTTGCCGATACCAGGAACGATACTGCTATTACACAAAACAACGCAAAATCTTGTCACGTTCTGTGGACTTGAAAGCAGCATGGGAAAAAAGTGCCACCTCATTCATTTAATAACATTTCAATCTACATGGAAATGGACAATACAAATACCACAGGTGGAATAAAACAAGGCCATGCATTTATTTTCATTGTATTTTGGTGGTTATCGGTATCGGTACTCGGAAAGTACACACATTAATGTACTCGTACTTGTATCGGTTTTCAAAAAAGTGGTATCGGTGCATCCCTAGAATCTATTGAATCATTTATGCTGTCTATTTGATTGGCCGCCGCATGCGAAATTCACTCCTCATTTACATCTATCTAATAATTCAAGAAACCTCTGTCTGGTCTCTGTGACACGCATAACTCCCGCAGCACAGCACCAAAAGATCTCAAACTTGGAAGGTGACTTGGCAGTGGTATGGCGGGTTGCAGAGCCAAGTTTCACGTCATTTGGACATTAAAAAATGAAGATATGAACATTTTCATGGAATCAGCAGTGCACCCAACATTGAAGCCCGATGGCAGGAACCTTGCCCCTTTTGCGCCACGTCACAATGCCAAAGACAGCAGTTTTGTTAAAACCAGACCGTAGGGCTGTCACAATATTCAATAAGTCAATATATCGTACAATACGTTTTTACAAGCATGATATCACATGCTTCTTTGTTTTCCTCGTCACCCTCTTAGACTGAATATGGATAGGCACATTTCAATCAGTGCAATGAAAAACATTGGTGTACTTTTAATTTTCAGTCTGTCTACCTTGTCTATCTTTCTATCTACCCCTATATCTAGCACCCCCTGCTGCGATGCTTTTAAAATTAGAAAGGGTGCATTCGCATTTTTATCCCAGTCATTATATTTTTTTTCAATGGCCGAGAAGACAATATTATTGTTTATCGCAATAATTTATTAGCCAATTTATCGTCCAGTAAATCGTGACAAACCTACAAACACCTGACCTGCCACACAAGAACTCCATGTATTTAAAACTGATGTCAATCTCTAAACCGGCTCTCTCCCTCTCCCTCCATTCGCGGACTACCCGCCAATTTCGAGTTCAAATGCACTAAACAAGGGGCATTTTAAAACGAGATGGTCACAACCAGAAACCAATAGCCAACCTATGGCCGCAATTGACTACGGATTTAGAATCAGTTGCGAGTAGGGCTGGCCAAAATGGGCTGTCCTATGTCATCACAAGTCTAACGCGAGTCCCTTTCGAGATTTTTGATAGCGAGTCTAATGCCTCTGAAATTTAGACCGAGAGAGAGAGACAGAGACAGAGAGAGACAGACAGGTTGTGCCTTCAAAATGTGGAAATACGAATAGGCCTACGAATTCACCTCAGATTCCACTGAAACATATTGGTGCCTAATTGTTAGTCAAGAGATTTGCAACAATTATTTTTATCTAGGTCTATGAGGAAAAAAAACTATCTATGGTATCTATCTGGTAGAAAATTATAGCTTACATGAAAAAATAAGTTATGCAACATGTCTTCATGTCTTTTAAGGAGCACATTAGGACAGCGCAGGGAAGCCTCCAGTTTTTACATAGGCCTAAATTACAATACACAACATGGGCAAATAGGCCAAACGGCCTCTGCACTAGTAATATTACACTTGTAAAAATACACAATATTTTCGCTTCCCTTTGCTTCCCTCATAGTAATGAATGGTCAAGTTCGCTTCACTTGCCAAAAGTTGCGTACGTGTCCCTGGCGTGTGTCATCAAGGTTGCAGCCTTAAATTTAAAAGTACCAGGGAAACCCTGACTAAGTGCATCTAAAAAGACAGTTTACTGTATCTGCACGGATATACTGAACATGCCAAAAGTGTTACAATATTTGGAGAATCCCACTGGACTGTATTGACCAAACAGTGTGAAAGGTAAAACCATGACAAGTTCCATAAGCAGAGACAACCAACACCTTGTGTTTGGGACAAAACATCCAGCTGTTTGCAGAGTCAGAGCTCATTACCATGAAGTTAAAAGTTTAACTTCTCTTTTATGCCTTAACACTTTTGACACCCATCACATTATTTTCTACTGTGGTCATTTTCTCGCACAAATTGTCATTTTTGCCATGCACAGTAAGTTCACTCAGTTTGAGTAATAACCCTTGCAACATGGTGTATCATGGTGTTCCTACAAAGTTGTCTCCACACAAAGGTGACACTATGACCAAACACATGATGCTTCTAGTCTACCTCAGCCTGTAGGGTTTGAATTGTATCCATGTCTGACGCTTGCCTGGGTGTAATGAGAATGGATACAATCCAAAAGCCATGTTCAACACTATTTACGACCAATCATAACTTCCTGAATTCTGCACAAGCCCATTAGTACTCTGAAGCAGACTGATTTAATCTGAGCTTTTTTTAAGGGATGGCGAAAATTGAAAAAATTCTTAACCGGCTACAGAGACTCATTAACCGGTTAACCGGTTATCTTAAATCATACAACGTTCGCGTGCCTGATATGCACAACACTGTTTTTTTTTCCGTTTTTTTTTTCACATAAGTCTTTTTTTTGCTGCGCAGACAGGACCTGCCATGTCCAGCCACTGCTGCCAGATGGAAAATGCTGAATTATCGTACTCAAAATTATTGTTTTTTAGGGGGCTTTTTGGGAGTAAATTATCATTATAATTATTATTACTATAACAACCGGTTAACCGGTGGCAGAATTTTTTTACTGGTTAACATTGATCTGGTCTACTATCGGTTAACCGGTTAACATCCCTACTTTTTTTTCATTTTGGATTATATCTTGTTTTTAATGCCAAGACCACAACACTAAACCCACACCATGTTGCAGCATCCTTAGTAGCCTGACCGATACAGACTGATTTGTTGGCACCACAGACCTACAGTAAACTAGTGCATTCGGTAACACGTTTCCGGGACCGGCGGCCCCATTTTATCGCAGACTTTAGCACAGCCTTCGCACCGCAAACTGTATTAATGTACCGGTAGCCTATGTTATTGGGAAAATCTGCATGTAATGCGTGTTATTTACTAGGGGTGGTACGGTTCACAAAATTCACGGTTCGGTTCATATCGCGGTGTCAAGGTCACGGTTTTCGGTTCTCTACGGTTCTTTTTTTTTAGTTCATGATAAATGGTGCACTGGCTAATAGAATCGGACTTATCACTAAATATCCTACATATGGTTTGTATAGGCTTATAATGTGAAAATGGTGTGATTTTAATTGTGTCATCCTCTGATTTGGTCTTATACGCTAATGTTTTAATCAGAGAGACTGGATAAGATACTCCTAGAATCTCTGTTTTACATATTTTTCTGGGCACTACATGAATTGCGGTTTGCCATGGATTACACGGTTCGGTTCGGTATGTGTGTGAATTCTACGGTTTCGGTTTTCGGTGCGGTTTGTGCCATCCCTATTATTTACGGTCCGTAAGGATTTATTCCGGGTAATTAATGTTGGTAAAGGATTTCTATAGGCAGCTACATATTGGCTGTCTATATGAAAGTCAATTAAGGTAACGATATAATGTGGGGTCTCCCTATTTATTTATGTTCCCCCCCTGCTCTGGCAACAAGTTACAAGCAACCAAATGCATTTACAATGAGGGTTCTCACAACTTTGCAAACAGGGGAGACACAGAAAGCATATTTCTGTACAGGTGCTTTCTGCCTACTCTGGGCTCCTGTTTGCTACGGTTACCCTAAGTGTCTTTGGAAAAGATGGCTGGCTGAAGCTGTCCCACGTGAGACTATTGTTCACATCCAAGTTAGTCTGTAGTAAGATGGTGGTGCTGCGTCCTGGTTTCTGTGTTTAGAACAAGCACTGACAGTCTAGTTTAGTCTAGGTCTGTGTGGTTGCCACTCTTTACACATTCAAAATTCTTAAGGGTCGGACATTAAAGATGTTCCAGTGATGGCCTACAAGAAGTCTTTTTTACAGTCATTATAGTTGGCAACAAAAGTTTTGGCAAGAGACAAAACGTTGCACACCACTTAATTACAGGTTAATTGCTCTACATGTGTAAACCAATTTTCATCTGCAAAAGTCTGGGGTTGTTTACCAGGCACGTGAATGGCAGTGGTTAAGTGAGATTCCAGAAATAGTTAGAGGGCTTCATCGATTGGGTAAAATTGAACACGTTTCAAACTTCAGCAGAGTTGATAGTTGTTCAAAAGAGTAACTGTTTTTAAATTTGGGCGTTCAAGGCGGTCTGTACGAATGAAAAAAGGTACAAAGAAATGGCGTGACCCAGCAGAGGGGCTCGTTTGGGGGGGTTCGTGATCTCTAAGTAGAAGGATTACCATGAAATGAAAATAATCTAGGTTTGTGTAGATGAGATCTGGACCTTACCTTTGCATACTTCTCCGCTTCCTCCCTGATGTCTTTGGGAACCATCTCATGTCTTCCTTTTGTCACTGCAATAGGAATGGAGAACAGCGAGGGCTTGTTAGCATGCGCCTCCGCATGGTAAGTAGCACCACCACCAGAAATGTGATCACACTGAAGACATGTTGCCATTTCCTTCTCAAACTGACTGCCTCATGTGAGGATATGCATTCATCCAGGTCATGTTAGGAAAAGCACTTTAGTTGGAAATACCTGTACTGAATAGATTGAAAACTGAGTGCATCCAACTCAGAGCACACAAAGAAGCTGCCTTACTTCACAAGTGCCAGGGCTAGCACACCTAAGCAGCTACAAATCTAGTGTTGCTTATTTTTTTAGTCAAAACCCGATAGAATGGAGGGGGGCATTACATGGCTGGCACAACCCAATGTTTGTGTACCAACAAGGCCAGTGCTAATAACTTGAACTGGACCCCGTTTCATGAAAGCCTTGTTGCTGACCAGTTAGCCACTTACAAGGCTTCCAATGGGAAATTGCATTGCAACCAAGTAAGTTTCTTACTTAGTTCGTAAGCAACAATGTTGTTGAGAAACGCACCCCTGCCTTCTTTCCTAGCAGTGGCATTAGTCATCTGCCTCACAGACTATTGTTTTTTTTTTACATTGTGTGCTACTGCAACATAATAAAGCATGTGTTGAAATTGTTACCTGTACAGCTCCATTTATTCTTCTCATCTCAAGCAGAGGTAAACAAGTTTAAGTGGCACTCTACATTAAGAATTTAAGAAGCGTTCAAAATTACGCTTTTGCACACCAAGAAATCCTGCACACTGTCCATTCCACCAACAAACTTCCAACCTTCTTCAGGTTGCAAACTTTAATACAACATAGGTCGGATGACTGAAAGATGTATTGAAGTTTGATGGTGGAATGGACAGTGTGGCGGATTTCTTCACACTTGAAGAATTTCAGGCGAGCCAAAAGTGAAGGGTGCCCCAGATTGGCAACATCTTGACATATCAGAAGTCAGAAGAATTTAAATATCAGGATTTGGATGAAAGTGATTATTCAGCAGCTTAGTAAGGTCATTATGTTGTCGCTAGACTATCGTCATAGTAATAAATGACAACAGCCTGTTTCCAACCCATATGCATTACGAAGCCATTCCATCAACAGACAGGGCCTTACCTTCTCCAACCCAGCTCAGCTCCAACTCAAAGGATTTGTCTTTGACTTCGTCGTGTACAATGTAGATTCTGCAAGGAGAGAAATATGTTGTCCATCAGTTCCCCAAAACAAACCATAAGACAAGGATAATGTTGTTAGGTCCATCACTTTTTGCTTCCTCTACATGACTTAAATTTGACGAGTAGTTTTTAAATGATATATTTTTTTTAAAGGTATATGGTAAGAAGATCCAACACATTTTCACTGTGTTGTCAGCATTTGGAAACAGATGTGATTTCATTTCCTGTCCTTAAAATAGCAAGGATCTTCACAACAGTCTTCTTATCTCTCTTGTTGATCTGTTGGTTGTTGGTCTTAAACTGTCACGGAAGAAGGCTTGCTTCTTCTACCAAAAGATCTTACTCCATATGACAAGCCATGACAAGAGTACCATTGGATAAAACAAGCAAAGTCACAGTTTGAAAGTATGTAAGCATGTCTATTTCCATTTCAAATGAAACTCCCACTTCAGAAAACGTAAAAAAGAATATCAATGGATCCTGCTACAATTATGTAACAGTGGAAGACAGTCGTTAAACACAGTATCCGAATATCCCACACTTGGCATTCAGTTCAAATATCGTTTCCATAAAAAACATGACGCCCAAAAAAATGAAGCATCTTACAGATCCTTTAAAAAATAGCTGACTTGGTAGATAAATAACAATCGTTTTCAAGTGTAGACATCTTCCTACTCAAATTTCAAGAACAATCACTGACATTCCTGAGTTTCTCCCAAGATGCATTTCAAAGCCGTCTTACACTCAACAGCTACTCACTTCCTGCAGAACTACTGCTAGATTTTAAACACACACACACACGTACGCACGCACGCACACACGCCCTTGTGCCCCATTTCTCTTGGTATGGTAATATTTTTTTCAAATTAAGAACAAATGCCACATGCTTTCAATTTCTTGAGGGCACGGTAATGAAGAATTGGAAGAAATCGGCTGAATGCAGCTCTGTACTTTAAAAATGTCATGAATGCGACATGAACATATCTGAACACTTTACACTAGAAGAAACAGTGTTAGAAGGGGAATAAATAGAATTTATTATGGTGTGACGTCATCGGTCGAATGCTCCATTCATTTCAATGGGGCTCCCCAACGTTCGCACGTCTGATATTTGCGATAACGGACGGGTTGGTCTATATCAGACCGCTGTCAATGGCAACAAGACTTTTCACTGCTAAAGCGACTTTTCAACAAGACTCTAATCAGCTGCTGTGATAGACAACACCTGTTGTCTAGGCCAGTGTTTCCCAACCAGGGGTACGTGTACCACTAGGGGTACGCGAGCACACTGCAGGGGGTACTTGGAAAAGTGTTATTTTTATAACTAATGTATGGAGCAGCCACATCAGGACAGAGAAAATGATATAGAAAATGTATTAGGGGGTACTCATGTCACAACGAAGAGGCTTAGGGGGTACACAAGACAAAAAAGGTTGGGAAACACTGGTCTAGGCTACCTGTTGCCTAGCGGTGTTCCACAACGGCACTGTTTTGTTTTGCGCAGCAACAATCTTTTGACATGAAAAATGATAATAAACTTAACATTAAATACAGAAATGTCCCCGCCATGTGTGAATCATTTAAGTATATCCATATAATAAGCGGGTTAACGTTCGGCGAGTCGGTCGCTTTGTGGAATAGCTCCGCTCCGCGTCGGGGTCTAAAGATTCTCTCTGTCGTGCTGCTATTCCACGGTAGCGACCCGAACGTTAACCCTTACTTAGGTACTTCTTAATGAGACACTGTCACTACGCCACCGGCAGGTAGAGTAATGCATGCCAGTCAGTTACTCTATTCTCACGTGACACCAATGCAGCATATCAAGATGCTGACATCAAATATGTTATAGTATCAAAAGTACCACATCACATGTTACTGCCATCCATGACTCCCAAAGCGATTGGCAATAAATTGACGAAGTACGAGAGAGGTCATTAATCGCAAGTCAAAATTGCCATTTCTATTGTTACTGGCACCCTACAATGGTCAATAATACATATGACCAAAAGCAAAACAAAAAAAGCCTCCGCTCACCATTTCAAATCAGTTAACCAGTACACCAAACGTCTCCCCCACTACACAGCAATAAAAGCTCAGAAGTCAGTGGGGCAATACAGAAAGCATCTTGGGTTAAGAACTCTGACCCCATGTCTCAATCCACGGACTTGTGCACTTCGGACACTGTTTCGGTGCCTAGGGCCCTCACGCTAAAAATTACGGTTGAGCCAGTGCACTGAAAGCGCCAGGATGATCACCTTACAATGGCGGAAAAACGCAGTGCTTGAATGATGGACACTGCACGCACTAAACGGCCGCCATGTTGACAATGACACAGAGGAAACGTGGAGTTCAGTTCAGTAAAATAGTTTGGTCAACAATCTCCTAATTCTGTGAGTAATGTTGCTGACACGGCAACCTTTTCATGCCAACCCAAGTATTGTAAGTGTGATTGTTGCCCTTCGGGATGAAGGAAATGTAAATACAAGCACCAGACGCTGTGCATTGTAAACAGTAGCCAACCGATATTTTGGCGAGCTAATGCCATGCTCAGCAGTCACTTCCAGCGAGGGCACAGTGCATAGTGCTCAATTTTTCCACGACACGTCTATGCACTGAAGACCTCAGTGCACTGTGTGCACTGTACACTGACTGTCAGTGCACTGACACAAGTGCATGGATTGAGATATAGGGCGAGTCCAGTCCACTGTGCCCTCTTTCTGAGTGAAGGATAAAACTGAGCGTCTCTTCTATTAGGAGGTAAACAATTCATGAAAGTTTAACTTAGCCAGGTTTGCAAGTAAACCAACTTTAAGGAATATTACACCGTTCTGTCATACACTTTAGCAGTACACTGGCCCTACGTCTCATATGGTGCACTTGTGCACTTCGGGTACTACGTTTCAGTGCGTAGGGCAGGGATATTCAATTAAAAGTCACTGGGCCAGTTTATCAAATTCCTCAGAGTAAAAGGGCCAAACTTAATATTATATATAGATAGCGCCTATGTTTTCAAGCCTTGCCATGCAAGGACCGGATTTGGCCCTGGGGCCTCAAATTGAATAGCCCTGGAGTAGGGCGTTCAGGCTGAATTTTTCTGTAAATTCATTGCACTGCAAGTGCCCGGATGATGCCCTCACAACAGACAAAAACACATTGCTTGAACAATGGACATTGCACACACTAAATGGTCGCCATGTTGTTAATGAAACAGAAGAACGTGGTGTTCAGTTCAGGAGAAGAATTTGGTCAACAGTCTCCTAATTCTGTAAGTAATGTTGCTGAGACACCAACCTTTTCATGTCAAGCCAAGTATTGCAAGCAAGCAGTGTTAATTTTGTCAGCTTTTTAAAATTTAGTCGTAGTCTTAGTCACAATGACGAAAATCAATTTTAGTCTTAGTCATATTTTAGTCATTGCTTTCCCAATTTAGTCTTAGTCTTTGTCTAAATGACGAAAATCAATTTTAGTCCTAGTCAATTCTTAGTCATTTTAGTCAACACTGTACATAATAGAACTTCTCCACACACTGCTTCCCTTTTTAACATATATCATTGAATGTAGAGAATAAACCTTCTCAGCACACTGCTTATCTTTTTAACATGTATCACACTGTGCAGAATGAAACTTCTTCACACACTGGTTCTCCTTTTCTCTATTTTATTTAACACCAGTGTTAATTTAGTCAGCTTTTTTAAATTTAGTCTTAGTCTTAGTCACAATGACGAAAATCAATTTTAGTCTTAGTCATATTTTAGTCATTGCCTTCCCAATTTAGTCTTAGTCTTAGTCTAAATGACGAAAATCAAAAAAGGGCTTTGACGAAATATTTTAGTCATAGTCATGGTTGACGAAATTAACACTGCAAGCAAGATAGTTGGCATTTGCGGTGAAGGAAATGTAAATACATGCACAAGACGCTGTGCAATGTAAACAGTAGCCAACTGATTTTGGTGAGCCAATACTATGCTTACCAGTCACTTCCATTGAGGGCACAGTGTATAGTGCTCAAACTTTTTCATGACACTATGCACTAAATACCTCAGTGCACTGTGTGCATTATGCGACCGTCAGTGCACTGACACAAGTGCACGATGTGATACACAGGGACTGTGACAGATCAACTGTGAAATGATAATACTGCCCCCTTGTGTCAAGTAGTGGTAACGCGTCACAGTAACCAACAAAAATAGACTTACATTTTGGCCACCTCCTTCACCAGCTCCCGACAGGTCATGTCTTTCATCTACAAGACACAACATGTGCAATGGAAATGAATGAGTGAACTAAAAAAAAAGTATTAAGCACAGTTACAAAGTGACCCATACAACTGGGGAAAAGTGAAAGAGAACTTAATGCTTTTTCTTCACCTGAAGCTTCTCGATCTCCGTTTTGGCTGCCTGCTTGGCCTTACCGATGGCACATCCCCAATAACCCTGAACACACAAAGAAATAAATCCAGAAAGGAAAAACCTTGATTAGAAGGAAAAACTTGAAACCTTTACATAAAGTTGTAAAGCCCGGAATATGTTTGCTGTGTGACTTAATGTATGTGCACATGGTTGTGCACATACTTGCAGCTGAACTATCGGAGCACTATGCACGAGACTGGAGGCATCTTGTAGGAGGGCGATGCTCATAAATAAAATTATAAAATAAAAAACAATGTCAAATAATACCAATGGAAAATCTTACATATGAAA
The DNA here is from genome assembly GCF_034702125.1 of Engraulis encrasicolus. Classification (NCBI taxonomy): domain Eukaryota; kingdom Metazoa; phylum Chordata; class Actinopteri; order Clupeiformes; family Engraulidae; genus Engraulis; species Engraulis encrasicolus. Next base: position 40,328,549 of record NC_085875.1, on the reverse strand, counting down.
TCCCTGATGGATCTACCATATACAGCTGTGGTCCATCATCTTGATCATGTGACCCCAGGATGAAACTATGGGAAGAATGCATGTAAGAATTAAATTACATACCGTATAGGCCAAAAGTTTGGACACACCTTTTCTCATTCAATGCCTTCTCTGTATTTTCCTGGCTATTTTTAGTATATTGTAGATTTTCGCAGAGGGCATCAAAACAGTGCATGATCACATGTAGAATTGTGCTTAACAAAAAAATATAAATTCTAGCAGTTGTCCAACAGCGATGTCTATTCACCTAACGTCAACACGCCTATTTTCATGTAAAAGCACCCAGTCAGGTCAATATTAACTGAACATTAAAGTCCTCATGGGGATAAAAAACAAAAATTCCGTTGTAACTGGTGCATTTTAGCCCCCTAACTGGGATATTTTTCAAGCAGGATTTTTGATAGGTTTTAAAAATCTGCTTACGTGGAAACGGAAGGCCAAAACCAATGTAACCAGGAGAAAAAAACATCCACATTTAAAATATCCTGCTATGTGGAAACAGCTCGTAAGATTAGCCTGACTGACTGGGTGTTTTTATTTGAAATGGCCAAAAAAAAGCTTATTGAAATGTGTGGGACCATCAGCTGTGCCATGTTGACATCAGGTGGATAGACAGCTGACATCGCTGTTAGAAAACGGCTAGATCCATTATTGTTTGCAGCACTTAATTCCACACGTGTTTATGCACAGTTTCAATGCTCTCCGCAAAAATCTACAATGTACTGTAAATAGCCAGGAAAATAAAGAGAAGGCATGGAATGAGAAAGGATGCATGAACTTTTGGGCTATACTGTACACAAGGCACTCTCCAGTGCAGTTACAGCATTATAGAACAACACATATCATATGTGACTTGTAGAACTCGCTGGAAAATACATTGGCCACGGTGTAGTACGGCGGCGTATCTTAAGGACACAGTGCACATCGTCAGTGGGTGCAACGGCATGATGGATACAAATTCTGATACCAGAAACTCAGTGGCCAAATTAACTGCAGCCGTCGGTCAGCATCAATTGCAGTGGATAATTAAGGACAGCTGACAAAAAAAGTGTCCTATGACTAGCCTCGCGACGCCATCCTCTGTACTCCACCCAAAGATTTTGGCTCCGCACATCGTCTGGCAAAAGCCTCGAGCTCGGTTCTCTCAGTGTTTCGCCAATCAGCAGACAGTTGAGAGTGGCGACGTAGAACTCACCCGCAAGCTCCGTTACTGATTGGTTAAGGTAACTATATTCACACTTTCGTTTTGTTATTTGTATGCTTTTGCGACGCTATAACGTAACAGGCATGCTAATAAAGCACAATATGGGTTTTAATTTGAGTTTGGAACTTCAATTAATTTAAATGACAGAGTAAGATCAGACCATCTCCCATCGTCCACGGAGACGGATTCCTCATGGCTTTTGCCAGACTGATTGACGGAGTCAACAGTCGGCTATTCGCCCAGGCTATCCTATGACCTGTTCCACACTCAAACCCTGGCTGTACTGGCACAGCACTTTACCATGCCTTCAGTACTGACCGTTGAAGAAGAAAGTGACTCCCCTCCCAGCCATGCCGTACTACGCTCTGATGACGTAAGCCAACCTATCTCCACTATCCTTGGTGTAAATCAAGTAAGCTTAAATGGTATCTGAGCTGAGGATTATTTTTGTCAGTGGGGAAAAAAAACATTAGCTACGTAGTGACAAAAAAGTGGTTAGTTTTAAATAAATGAGAATTTTGTCAATATTTGTGGACATGACATGTAGTCCAACTCCAGAAACTATAATCTGTGTACATGCAGAACACTTTTTTTACCGCATTCTTGATATGATCAAGAATTCTGTACATTTCATTAATGTATGTGGCATGGGTGCCAACCTACACTACATTTTATAGGTCCCCGACTATTTTTGTTCTACATTACTTGCATACTGCTGTACTGACCCCTTTCTCTACTTGCTTGAATGTCCTCCTTGTAAGTCGCTTTGGTCAAAAGTGTCTGCTAAATGTAATGTAATGCGTGTAATGACAGCTGACGTGGCTTACCTGCAGCCAAATGGACGCACAGCACTGTATAACGTGTAAGCATGTACATACATGGCCACTCTGTCTGAAAGATGCTGTAAAAAAAAAAAAAAAAAAGGAAAGACCAAGCCTGTTATACCATTTTTTACAAGACATTGAGAGAACGTTTGCCAACGATATGAGAAAAATACACCAAGAAAAAGCCATCCACTGCAGTTGCACCTCATCCCAAATGCATACACAAGACAGTGACAGGGGTGATAGTGAAAAAAAATCCTGAGCCTGAACTTTTTCCCCTGCTCTAAGGACGACGACAAGATAGCCTGCATAGTGACGTACCGTAGGCCTATTTTGACACATTATTCAAACATTTAATAGCCTGTGTATGACCATTATTCAAGCCTGATAGTAGAAGAAAACCTTGAACCTGTAACACTTTCTGGGATCAGAATAACCTAATGGCTAATTATCATCAGTGTTTTTATTTTTGCAAACTCTGTCAAGCCTGAAATCAGGCATGGAGCCTGAATACTATCAGCCCTGCAGTGAGTACATCTCATTCCTAATCATTACCAAATAACATGACCTACATAACTTGGTATTAATGACGTACGTGCATACATATAAAGCATATAAAAGGACATATAAATACATATAAAGCTGCAATACCTTCAAGGGGATGTCATAGCCGTAGCTAGAGCGGAAGTTGGAGGCCTCTTCCCTGGCCACTTCAGCGAGAGAGCGGGCATCAGCCAGAAGGCCAGCCACAGCCTACGGAACAAAACACGAGTTTCAGTAAAGGAAACGGTTACACACAATAGGGCTGGTTTCAAAAGATGAAATTGTGATCCGATAACTATTCATGTTCCAGAAGTGCAATATCGATTCAAAACTTTGTGGATCGATCTTTTGCAGAGGATTATAGGCGCCACATTCACATAGGCTACATGCACAAAATAGGGTTTCATTGTTCATAATCTCATAAATCTCATTTCATAAATCTATATGAAATACATTTTGGAATGCAATGCCATGCCCAATACAAAAATGACAATTTCTCAACATTCTACAAAATGGATATACACCGTTTCGCAATGAAACCCTTTACACACAGCCTGTTCATGTAAATAATGCCAGTCTTTTCCCACCTTTCTCTCGCATACTCACTTTTCTCTCATACCAAGGTAGTTCATGTTTGTATGTGCTTCAAAGGCAGAGATATTTAGGTTTTTATAGCCAATCTTACAATTCTAGGCATATGGGTAAAAGCGATAACCCAGTAATACAGAAGATCAATATCGATATCAAATTGGATAGTAGATTGAATCGGACTGTTACCTTCTGGATCAGAATTGAATCGATCCAGGAAATCTGAATTGGCGCATTTTGACGGGCTGTTTCCTCAGCAGCTTCAATATAGCCAATTAACTTCAGAAAATTGTTATAGTTAGCTCCTATGCCTTTGGATTCATGGATTAAAATCCAATGACACTGTAACATGGTAAAGCATATACCAGTTGCAACCACGATCTAGATGGGTACCGAGAGGTTTTCACCATTTCTGCTGAAAGAACAAAACTCTGTCAAGCGGTCAAACAGAGAGTAACTCGACTCTCGTCAGCTGGTACACTTCGCTTTCACAATAGAATCAGAAACCCCCCACAAACAACATCTTTTCAAATGATGCTCCTCATCAAAACTCCTTGCAAGTGATCATCCTCATTTTTACACCGATCGATTATTCCTTCCACATAACACCTGCACAGTGCCCCTACCCGACAGACTCCTGCACAGGAGTACGGACAAGTCAACGCAGCAACATGAACGTAGAACTTAAGTCCATTTTTCTGGGCGGGCTTGAGTGTGCTGTGAACAGGGTTCCATTGGAAAAAAGTGTGACTCTTTCATTAGTTTCCTGTGCCGTGTTTGACATGGGCACACGGACCATCTGGTGTGAAGAGGACAACTGAACACCTTGTGCGCGTGCACGGTACCGCAGTGTTGTATGTGAATGACGGCTGAAGGAGCGACTTACCATTCCAACATGACGGTCGATGTTAAAGATGCGTTTGTTGGATCCTTCTTCGTATAGTTTTGAGAGGACGAGCTTCTCAACGCCGAACACAATGCCATCCTTGCATCGGATTCCAATGGCTGTGCTGTTGAAAAAAGCATGGATAAAAAGTAACGCATCATATTAGACAGGCTGGTTAAATTGAATTCATACAAAATTGCCTTTACATTCCATTTCTACATTTCCATCTTAAGAACACTTACCTGCTGTTTTCTACTGCTTTCATCGCATACTCAACCTGAAATACTCTGCCATCAGGTGAGAAGGTCGAGGCAGACAAGTCATACTGTTGAAACAAGAGCACAAAAGTGACAGCGTTATTGACCTGTCAGGATCCTCAATTAGGCTATTTTGATGATGAACAGTGCTCCAAGTGAGAGAAAGAAATTACTGATTTGGATAAAACACTATGCACACCACATTGCAATTCAACTCATATGTAGAAATAGTTATGTAAACTGGGATAACCATTTTAATTAGGCCTACAAAGTACCATAATAGTAGCCTACAGGGTTAGAGTACTTGCTTTAGTTGGCGCTGAAGTCAGATAACAAACATTTAACTTATTTCAATGGACACATTTGTTTTCACGACCATTGCTCGTCTTCAATGGAGAAAATAAGTCATTTCTTCTGCTAAGTTTATCCAAACGTCAAGATACTTTCGATTTCGTTAGCATGCTGCCTAGCTAATGTGCCATTCATTGTATGTGACTCAGCATACAGTTACCTGCTAGCCTTTCTGAACAGCACAGCGCTATGCAACAAGCTAGCTTAGCCAAATAGCCAGATAGCTACATAGCTGGTTGGAGTTTCAAAGGAACAACTGATAACTATTCATCTAAATTGGGAAATTGAGGTGTAAAACATGTACAAAAATAAATGGGCACCCACACGGACCCCAGTGAGCAACAAATATATTAGTCTGAAAGGAAGCGCGACCTGACGCCACAGAACTGTTTCATACAGGCCACAATGAAATGCAATGCTTGAATGCTAGCATGATAAGCCTCCTAGAATAGCGAGCAACATGACACACTTAACAAAGCGTCTCAAAACATTGATATCTATTACTTCACCACAAATAAATAATTATAACAATTATATATACTATATTTGTCTTCATGTGCCACTCACCCCGGTTCCGATTGAGCTCATTTTGCGGCCCAACTGCAAACAACTAGCTCAATATTTTAGTCCCTGTGCAAAACGCAACTTCACAGAACATCACTTCTCCCACTCTGACTTCGTAACAAGGAAGAGCCTGATTGGCGGGTAACGGTGACGAATCAAAAGGGGGCAGTGTACCACAACTTCTTACTTCTAGTCCAAGCCTATACCTTATCAATCAAATGTGGAGTCACATGTAAACATTGTATTTACATGACATTGTGATATATGATAGCAATACCTACCTATAAACACATGACTTCAAGGCGTAAGGACTAGGATTGTCATATTTGAGATGTGCAGGTGCAGCCCTTACTTCTATTAAAACAAGAAAAAGAAAAAAGAAACACATTATAGGCTGGTATTACTATTTAAGAAAACCAAAGAACCTAGAATATTAAATAGATTCGAGAGCTGGAAAAGAGCAGGAGCTGCTGATGTCTTTAGGCGTTTGTAATTTCATCTATGTGGTTAGTGAAATGGTAAATTATTTATCATCTACTGCTCTCTAGCGGGCAAACACTGTAAAAGTATTCTCAATGCACTTCCTTAATGTTTCCCCCCGGTTTCCTAAATGGAATGAGAAAGGCTAAGCTAGCTCACCAAGATTTGGGGAAACCCCTTGTTGTTGAAATGTAAAATTTGTTGAAGTACGTTATACGCCCGTCTGGAAACTTTCTACAGGTGAGTATTGTGCAACAGGTAGATTGAATCTTGATTATGTCAGTGGGTTGCAAGGTCTCCGCACAAACATTCCTGGCTAGAACTCCTCAAACTCTTGAAAGTTGTTTTTTGTTCTCGTGCATGTTTGCCGCACAGCTTTTCGTTTCGTTCTCGAGATGTGGTGGATGAATAACATTGCCAGACTGCACCATCTGTTAAAGTTATACATGTTTTCACCTGCACAGAGGTCTACATCTGTATGATTCATAATAATGCGGATTTGTTATCATTTAGCATCGCGCGCGCCAGTTGTCTCAGGAAGCTAGAAGTGTGTGTGCACTGTGCCAACAGGTGTAGGCCTATAGGCACTCTTCCTGACTTCACCCCTGTGAAAAATTATCTGCTTGTGAGCTGAGACTGCTTTAGTGTCTCTCTTGTTGTCTTGGTTATGGCTCGAGTTTCAAATGAGCTACTACATTCTTGGAGATTAGAGGAGCTCTAGGCTACCATGTTCACCAGGCAGTGTTTTGCTGCTGTCAAACTCGGCATCAGGTGGTGGACAGTTACTGCATGATGGATAACAGAAGCAGAGCACATGATGTGAAAAGCGCACTTCAGCGGGCAAAACACAAAATATCAACCTTGGAACGTGAACTTTCTGTTAAGTAAGTGGCATTAACTTGTATGCACAGCTAAGCTCTGTAAGATTAGTGATGATTACATCGCTTTAGTCTTCAGTGATGCTGTTTTTGCTCAGTGTAACTTGTTGCATGTGTGCATGATTCCGGTTGGTCGCCCTTCCATTCAGTGTAGTTCTGCCAGCCGAGATGGGTTCATTTATCACGAATTGAGGTCAGTGAACTCAAAGCGCACTGAATGCGACAGGCGGCTTTGCCATTGTTTCACTTCTTGTGTCAAATAAGTGTAGTTATGGCTATTCAAAGCTCCTGTTCGATTATTGAACTATGTTATCAAAACTTGAACAACATTCTGTCCTATTTGCCTGCCATTTCGAATGACTTCTGCTTGTGCACAAGTAGAGGAAACATGATAGCACCCTTCTCCAGTGCCTGGTGATGTACTGAGTGCTCCTCTGTGCATCACCAATACCTTGTCATTGTGCAAATATAAATATAAATTAAATTAAATTACAAAGGATGGACCTATCCAAATTTGAGCCTTTAAAAGTGAATTGCATATAGACAGTTCTGTTTGCATTTGGAGATGTCATTTCTTTCTTTCACCTCTCCAGAAACTGCTTCACAAACATGCATGTGACAAGAGCGGAAACATGAAACATGTGTCCACAAACACATACATCATAAAGATAGTTGTGATTTTTTTTTCTTGTCCAGCATCAGTGTTAGGTAGCATGGACAGAAACACACACTCTCACACACACACACACACACACATACACGCACTCTCTCTCTCACACACACACACACTCACACTCATGTTCACACTCACACACACTCACACTCACTCACTCTCCACACACACACTTACCCTCTCTCTCACACACACACATACTCACTCACTCACTCACACACACACACACACACACACACACACACACACACACACACACACACACACACACACACACACACACACACACTTACCCTCTCTCTTACACACACACACACGCACGCGCACTCTTTGTCACACACACACACACACACACACACACACACACACACACACACACACACACACACTTACCCTCTCTCTTACACACACACACACACACGCACGCGCACTCTTTGTCACACACACACACACACACACACACACACACACACACACACACACACACACACACACACACACACACACACACAGGAGCCTTTGTGACTCTAGGCTGTAGTGCTCAACACCATAACATATCCCCATGACCATGAGAACCAACCATTGGTGCACCGAAGGCCCCCTTCAGCTGTGTGTGCATTGCAGAACAGATTAGTGGCCCATGCAGAGTGGTAGGAAAAGGCCATATGACCAGATTTCCACCACTTGCTTTTCATGCTTCATTTAGAGTAGGGGCCAAAGTCTGTTTTCCCATGGGCTACTGGGTTGCTATGAATTGAGGGAAGGTTGAAGCGCAGCTGAAGTTTTCTGTGTTATTGCATTGATCACAGGGAGAGCTGCTCAGAGAGTGAAGAGGAGCATCATCCCCTGAAATGGGCGCACAAGACAGAACTAAAGGACTCCCTTGTTGACATGTACAGAGGTAATTCGCTGCGACTTTGATATTTCTGGGGTTTTGCTTTTATATGCTTCTGTTTGTCACAGACAACGTAATGTTGATGATGGTGGTGGTGGAAGGTAAAAAAAAAACGAGATGCGTTAAGGGTTATGGATGATGACACCTGTTCTTCCGTAATGTTTTTTTACTACGTCGAAACTTTCAATCAGTATCTGTTGCCATGCGTAATGTAATCAGTAATGAAGTCACGTCATGTCAATAACACAGAGCACATCAGCAGCTCATCAGATTTGTTTGAGTAGTATTGCTCTTTTGTATCAGTAATGTTCAATTGTTTTAAAGACATGAAACAATTGCATATCTTGATCTTTTATATATACTGTAATACATGACCGAACATTATAAGAGATTTGGAGCTGATAAACAAATATCTGTTCACATCCCAGCCTTGAAGCCTTTGTGTCATAAAGTATCTCATCCATCAAGTTGAAATAGTTGCCAGGGAGGCAGCCCAGTATTCGTGTGATTTAAGTCACTGGAATGTAATTGTAAATGTTACGACTCTAATCTTAAAGTGGGTGTTTACTCGCCTCCCCAAAACATTAGACCAGTGATCAATCATACAAATATATCTTGTGAGAATTAAATAAGTCAATATGAAGCTCGTTTTTAACCTGGTTTAGTGGTCTACAGCAGTGTTTCCCAACCTTTTTTGTCTTACGTACCCCCTAAGCATCTTAGTTGTGCCACGAGTACCCCCTAAGTTATGTTCTATATCGCTTTCTCTGTCCTAATATGACTTCTCCATTAATTTGTTATAATAATAAACATTTTCCAAGTACCCCCTGCAGTGTGCTCGCGTACCCCTAGTGGTACACGTACCCCTGGTTGGGAAACACTGGTCTACACAGTTAATGAAAGCAGACGGTTGATGTAAGTGCATTCCCCCACTAGAGGGCAGCCTCATCATTTGGAAAAAGATGTGTGTGTGTGTGTGTGTGTGTGTGTGTGTGTGTGTGTGTGTGTGTGTGTGTGTGTGTGTGTGTGTGTGTGTGTGTGTGTGTGTGTGTGTGTGTGTGTGTGTGTGGAACAAAAAGATAAGAGGTAGTGGACAGTGTGTTGTGTACTGTGGGAATCAAATAACCTGTTACATTCACATTGGTCTTCATCAACAAAATATAAAATAGTCAATAGAGCAATGTTTACAAAAAAAAATCTAAATCTTCTCCTCTTAATGCTGCCTATATGTGCCCGCATTGTCTACAACACCCTCAGTTGACTAGCTGTGATGTCTATAATGTAGGCCTATGTCAAGTGTGGCATGACTCAGGCGATTATTTTATTTGTGGTGGTGTTATCCTGGTAAAAGTATTGTGATAAATAAAGCTTGCACAGTATTCAGATGGCCTCCCTATTAGTGACTACGAGTTTCCAAGAGCTTTACTTCATATTTAAGACATCTCTTACTGTCTTGCCTTCAATGAGAGTTTATATCTGAGGTAGATGTATGGCAGAAGTGATATTTGACTGAGCATCTAAAGTTTTTGAATTCTACAAAATCATCCGAGGAGACGAGAAATTAAACATTTATTTTCACCCCCATTACTGTATGTTGATCGTATATATTCATCCCCCATTTTGGTAGAGCGAGTGTGTTTAACCCCTACCATTAGACCCTTGTAAATCACAGGCATGGTAAAACGCTAAATTAATTGCTGGGACCTTTATCTTTATAAGGGGGCTATTCCTGTTCAGGCGCTTCTGTTTGCTTAACCCATTGAGATGGACAAAGCACGGCAATAAACACGCAGGTCCGCGGGGAGGGAAAGGCGTTATATGACTGGTTTTTCAGTTAAAGAGCTGGACAGGTGTACAGTGAGGGGTCACAAACAGCATAGGCCCTCAACAACGACAGTGTCTTTTGTTTTCAAACAGCCCCTTCTCTTAAGTTCATTTGCACCATAGTCGTATTACAGTGAAACTTTTTTCAAACTGTAAAAAATGTTTCTCAAACTTGAAACATTTTTTTTACCCTTTATTAATAATGTAATCATCTACACTTTGTTCCCTTTGAACAGTTCAATGTTGTGCTATTTTTAGAATTTCTCATAAAATAAAGAAAGCCTAAAATACTTAACTTTGATGATACAATTTTGCCGTTATTCGTAGACCTACAGTGTATTTGAATTTTACTATCAAATTTCCAAATATACGATTAGTACAAAAAATTGAAGTCTTTGTATGACCTGCTATTACACACCAGAAAGTCAGATAGACCGATAGCTTTTTTGATAATGCTTTGCACCTTGTCAGCTGACACTGTGGGCATAACTCTTTGAAGCATGAAATGATGGCACATCATGAATGATATGATGTCCACAGGCAATAAAAACGTTAAAAACATGACGTTACGGAGTCATAGCCATAGTTAGTTCATGACACAAGCATACGCTATGAACTGATTGATACATCAATGGCCACCCCGTGCCCTATATACCCATCATTATCATCCCCACCACATCCGGCTTTGCCTGCCTTCTCCTCTCCATCACATCCTATTGGCAGTACAGGGGCGGAGGCCTGCACAGCTCCAGCAGGATATGACCTGCCTCAGGTCCTGTAACTGTAACCCAGATGGCATACGCCAGTGCCACGCTTATCAGGATATTACTAACTCGCCCGTGTCTGTGCCCGCCGCGCCCACACGCACAACCAGCTACCCAGTCAGCCACCTGCACCTCATCACTCATCTCCTGCTTAAAATTCAGGACGTTATCTAGTCGTCCCAATCAAGGCCTTAATCTGGCTTGTGGGTTGATTTAATGCGAGGTTATTAACCTCTTGCGCAGACAGTGGCGTGTGTGTGCCTGTGTGTGTGTCTGTGCGTGTGTGTGTCTGTGCGCGCACACGCACGTGTGTAAGGGAAAGACAGGCACTGATGCGCCAGTGGATGTGACTGCCATCCATGTGGTGGGTGTAGAGTCTGCCTTTGGCAAATCCCTAATTCCCTCTAAAATGGGAAACACTTTGCTTCAGTGATTTCAGTCACTTTGATAAGACCCAGCACAGGTGAGAGAACAGGTGTCAAATCCACATGCCTAGGAGGTTTTTTTTTCTCCCAAGGATTAATGCGAGTAACATCGGAAAAGATTAGCTGTCCGTCATTTAAATAATATAATTCCGGCACTATTTAATTAGCCCAGAAGTTTGATGTTACTTTTTTTCTTTAAAGGACTGCTAAAGCTGAGCAGAACTTTTTAGGGTTTTAAAGTGCAACATTTTAAATATTGGCACTCAGAATGTAGCGCTTGGATTTTCACCAAACTAATTGCAATTAGTCATCCAGCCCAAAAATATGGTTGTAAATAAGAGAAGAGCAATCAAAAACGAACGTAATGATCGACAGAGCATTTTACTTTTGTAATAATAAAATCTATTTTTTTTCTCTTCTCTGTGTTTTAAGGACATGAAAGAATTTTCTTACATAAACATTAAGATGGTGGACAAATGAAATGAGTTATGCACCAAACAAGTTGCCTGCCATCGAGGCCGTTTGAAGTATATTCTGCCCACTGTTTTCCTGAGCCTGTAGAGTGTTGCTCCCCTTTTTTCAGCCCCCCAAAAAACTGAAGCCACACACAGAATCACCCCAAGCAGCCCCCCTACCCAACCAACACCATCCCCTTTACGCTCCCCACCCCCAATAACAAACACTGGTGGGTTCCTATGGTGCTGAATAGGTCTTCCATAGGCGAGAGCGCAGCAGAGAGGGAGAAAGTAGTGCTCCAATCGGGCCAGGCTTTGTTCTTTACCAGGTAGACGGGGCCCTCTGCCTTGACCTCTCACCCCCACCCACCAGACGCTCTGTCTGGCCAGGAAGTGTGCAGTTAGGCCGCATGAGCGCAGCGAGGCATGACACAGCTGCTGGAGGCGCGGAGGTCTGATACTGACAACACCGCCGACATCGACGACGGTGTGGTCTCGATGCATCTGTATGCTCCCTCACACTTTGTGCCTTTCTTCCTCTCTTTTCTTCCTCTTTCTTGCCGTCCTTTCTTTCTCTCTTTCTCTCTTCTCTGGTAGTACTCCCTTCTTTATCCTTGGTATCACCTCACAGGCCCACAAAACAGAAAGAGGATTTTTGGA
>NC_085875.1:40301239-40313739 GCF_034702125.1 Engraulis encrasicolus | reverse complement strand
CAAGGGTGCAACACGGACGCCTGCTTTACTCCCTCCCGCGCTCCCTGGCGCTCACACATCATGTGCTGCAGAGTGCGGCCTTGCTTGCCTCTCTCTCTCTCTCTCTCTCTCTCTCTCTCTCTCTCTCTCTCTCTCTCTCTCTCTCTCTCTCTCTCTGCCCCCCCCTACTTCCTTCCCTCTAGCTTCTCTACCCCTCTCTTTCTCGTCTTTCCCTATACACTCCTTTCCCCTCTCTCTGCCTCTATCCCTCTCCTTCCCGAGTTTTTATCTCTATTTTCCTCCCTCCCTCCCCCTTTCCCTTTATGGCTCTCACATATGCACATGCTGTCATAAACAGTTTAAGTTTCTATCTGTCTTTTGCTATCTCCCGTGCCATGCCCTTTCTCACTCCTGTTTCCCCTCCTGGTTATCTAAGCATTGCATTTCATCAGACTGTCAGATTCAGGCTTAGAACTCACAGGGAAATCTTTTAAAATTGAGTGAAACAAAGGCTTGTGGTTTGTGTAATATCTTAGAATGTCATTGTTATATTTAATGTCAATTTATGAAGCGTATTTTCGTAAGCTTATTATTATTGAAATTTTCAATTTCTTTTAATACAAATACAGATGGCAAAGTGTGAGTCTCAGAATCGTAATTTGGTATCATAATATCATCAGCCAAAATGAAAATGACACAAAGTTGCACAACAGCGGAATTGTAAACTATTTATTTTATGAATCTGTGTGCCCGTGTCAAAAAAAATTCACATCAGTCGAGCAAAAGAATCACGGAAAGTTCCAGACTGTTGACTCTCCAGCTTAAGCGTTCGGGTCCCCCGCTGATTCACTTCGAAGCTTCGAGTGAAGGACAGGTCGATGCACAAGCATCACTCATCCTCCGATGGAAAAAGAAAAAAAAACTTGTATTTGGATTCAGCCCCTGCACGCCTAGTCCTAAAAAAAAGTTCAACTCGGGCAAGCATGTTGAAGAAGGGATTTTCTAAACAAAGGGAGATGTGTTTGTGGAGGATCCCCATACCATGGGGCTGTGTGTGTGTGTGTGTGTTTGTACTCTCTAGACTAGTGTAAAGCCTGCTGGTCAGAATGGTAAACTCTTCTCATAAAAAATGCATTGTGGAGGTTAAAGATTGAATGTTATCTTAATGAGGGGAGGCTACAAAAGTGCTTCTTTGAGGTCTCGAGACAGTGAGAAATGGACAATGGGGCCAGCGGAGTTCAGCAGAGGCTTTAGTTCCGGAAGTGGTGGCCACTCGTCAACAAGCCCTAAACGACTTTTATTGAAGTGTTTCAAGAGTAATAATATCACTGTTGACATTCCAATCTTGGAGAGGTGTGCTGTGAAGGGTCCCTTAAAAATCAGAGTGCATGTTTTTTCTAATGTGAAGTTTTTTGGGGGTTTTTTTTCGGATTTCTGATTTTATCATTTTCATTCTAAAACTAATTTTTTGTGGCCTCATAGAACAAGTATAGCAATTTAAACTTAATACAAACATTGTATTTAAATAGCATGGTTTTATATTTTTCACTGTTAACATCTTCAAAAAACCACCTTGACCTCAAAAACGTTGGATTGAAGTGACAGCTCTTCTTCCCCATCATGTATTTTATGATCATAGGCGCCACACAGGTGAGACGCATGTTAGGGTGTGTGTGTGTGTGTGTGTGTGTGTGTGTGTGTGTGTGTGCACGTGTGTGCACGTGTGTGTGTGTGTGCGTGTGCGTGTGTGTGCACGCTTATGTGTGAGGCCTGTTGACGAAACTGCTGGCGCCCGGCTGTAAGTTTCCCGGCTGCAAGAGAGGTGAGGTGAGCGAGAGGTGAAGTCCTGAAGGAGCGCAGCACAGCGCAGGTCTCTCCCACAAGGCTAGAGCCAGCTGACCTGCGTTTGACTCCTGCCCAGGTGCTCCACCCCACCCCACCCCAACCCTTTAACAGCTCGCTCACCAACTGACTCTGCTCTGAGCTCACAGGAGTGACTAATAACATCCCCAAAGACACACACACATACACACAAACGTGCATACCCCCACCCCACACAAACACATATGTACACTCTCACACACACACACACACACACACACACACACACACACACTAGAGACTCGTAACCTAGTGTAGGTTGCACAATCTCCCTCATTCACAGGCCTCCCTTTGTTTAGGTGCAGCACTGCCTCTTCTGCTTTTACCTTAATTATATTGTTTCGCTCACCCACCCACGAGCAAGCCACCCACCCACCCCACAAATCAAGCTTGTAATGTTTTGACAACGTTGTCATCGTTTCCGGTGTGTGACTGTATTTGTCAGTAGAGGCCCTTCTTTCTTTTTTAGATGCGTCCCACGCATCTCTATAAGAGGCTTTGGTGTCCGTCCGTCCGTCCGTCCGTCCGTCCGTCCGTCCGCCCTCCCGTGATGCGTTTCTGAATTGTGATTCCCTCTTGTGATTCCCTCTTGTGTCCACAAGGTGGCAGTCGCTCAGTTTTGGCCTGGAGCTCATGCGTGCAATGCCAGTGAGAAAAACATGGCGGCACTTCCTGTTGATTTTCACATGAAAGTTTTGCTTAATTTAAAGTCCCTAAGCGACTATAAATGTTGTGGCTTCCATATATTGATGTAAAAGTGCCCCACGAAGTAATGAAGCACAACAAAGTTACTCCACATTACCATTTGACCACTCGTCTTTCTATGCTAACAGGGTAGCTAATGTAGCATTGTAAATGATCCAGGGAGA
The DNA here is from genome assembly GCF_034702125.1 of Engraulis encrasicolus. Taxonomy (NCBI): domain Eukaryota; kingdom Metazoa; phylum Chordata; class Actinopteri; order Clupeiformes; family Engraulidae; genus Engraulis; species Engraulis encrasicolus. The sequence goes on along the minus strand of NC_085875.1, from coordinate 40,311,010 downwards.
AAGGGGGAAATGTTGTGATTTCAGTCCGCCTGAGGCAACGATTTTCGTGGGGAAGATGACCTGCATCTCGGTGGCATTGAACCACGCCCCCGTGCCTTATTTGGCTCGCTCAGCACGTGCGTCCTCAGTCCAATCGCAATGCTTTATTTTCCCCAGACGTTTAATCCATAGCCTTTCTACCTATAAATCCTCTCTGGTGAAAGCAGAGAACGTGGTGAAAGTGCCATGTATGGGGCACCTAAGTCACGCCCTTCTACTTCCGATCCATGGGGCAGGAGCTCGCAAAATTTTGAATGCGAGTTAATGGAGCGAGTCAAGCTAAATCCTCATCCCGTTTGGCATGTGCTCCGGATTTCACATATGATGGCAGTGCATTTGAAAGGTTTGGATTTGCGTCGTAAGACCACTCATTTTCGGCACGCTAGAAACGTTATTTTAGCTTTTGTGCAAAACTGTGTTGGAGACTACACTTGCGCCTCGCATATCTGACGTGAACCGAGGCACAGCCAACCCTACCGCTGCACCGTGGCTTAAGTGGCTGCACGTCGGACATTCGACGTCTGTTGTGTAGTCCAAATAATTACATATTTTTGCACACTCACAACTCAAAAATCGCTTGCCAAGTGAAGTCAACAAGCACACCATTGGTTGTTATTAATTCTGAGGCACAGCATATGTGTGATCGACGGGGAAATGCGAGGTGGGTCGGAAAATAGCTTTGATCAGTCCATTACAGCCCAGTCAAAAGTTTTTCCGTTGCCAGCCCCAGAAGCCGCCCGGAAGGGGTGGAGACTTATGTGCCCCATACACATCGCAAAATAACTCTTAATCCGATCTATTTAAATCGCATTTATGAAATCCGACTTAAAAACATCATGTANACGTAGCAAATNTCTCATTGATTAGTTTATGGAACTTACTGTTTGTCTGTTACGGTCCACGAAGACAATATCCACGTGAAAACGCAAACGCCTGCAAACCACTGTTTTGACAGAAAGACAGTTCACCTGTCGCCTACTCTGTTTTCTTCCCAAAGCGGCATTTAAAAGTATTCCATGAAATCCAACATCAACGTCACTTCAAATAGGTGACAGCATCATGCACACACATGAAATAACACTTCAATGAGGGGGGGACATCACTGCTGTCATATTAAAGTGAAAAGAGAATTTCACATTTTAGTTTATTTAATGTAGGCCTATGTAAAATTGCAAATAGCCTATTCATTGAAATCTGTCCAGAAAGGGTTGTAATGTTTGCCTGTTTTTTATGTTTGTAATTATTATTTTTTTTTTAAATAAAAAATCGTGATTAAAAAAAAAATAGCCTAACAAAAATAGAGATTTTATGTTAAAAAAAAATGTGATATGGGATGGACCGATGGCCCCCCTAGCTAAATTCGCCTTAGGTCCCCACATTGCTAAATGTAGTGTATGGATTATTTTGAAAAGACAGTAACATGTAATCAGCAATGCATTACAGTTTTTCAGTAAATTGCCCAACACTGTTGAAATCCTATGGTACTTTTTCAAATCCAGGCTTATACAGTACATGGTAGGCTTATTGATAAATTGCCTTGACAGGTTATGAGGAGGCCAAGGGGGCGTTTGGGCAAAAAAGGTTCAGAACGGGCATAGACGGACGCATCTGTTGTCCGCCTGTCGGACTTGTTTTCTTTGAGGTGAAATGTTGCGAGCGATGTTTTGACAAATGCCGTTGACCCACATACAAGTTGATTTAAGCGTCCAAAGTAAGCATGACTGATGTTTTAGGTTGTCCTATCTATGAAATAAAGGGGGAAAAAAAGAAATATTTAATTTAAGCCAAGCCTTTACGCGCCACCATATTAAGCTCATCCTCAAATAACTTGCCTCTTTTGCTCTCTCTCTCTTTCTCTCCCTCTTTCTCTGTCACTCTCTCACTCCCAAATGTGTATGAATGCAAATCTGAGCTTAGAGGGTATTTGCTCAGAAAAATTAGAGGTTACTTACGGTGGAGGGGAAAGAGGAGTGGAGGGGTTGCAGGAGTGTGGTGGTGGGGGGGATCATTGAGATGTTCACGCTAGGCATCAGGAAGGCCATTAAACAAATAAGTCCCTCTGTTAAGTGTTTCACCATCAACAAAATGAGATCTTTAAACATTTCTTAAATCAGACCCAACAGGTTTTTTTTTCATCACCTTGTCCCACTCACTTGTTAAATTTGCTTTTCCTATTTCAGCTATTGACACAGTTCAGTATCAGGCTCACACGGTGTCAGTGAGGTTTGGCTTGTGTTTGTCTTCGAGCAGTAAGTCTTGCTTTGGCAGTTGACCACTCGGGGTATACCTTCACATCTTTTAAATGGCTGCTGTGTGCTCTCCAACCGTGTATCCATCAGGCCAGGGTTGTGGAAGACATTACAAATGAGGCGGCCTTTACTCTTTCATCAGCTTCTTTCGTCTTTGGTGTACAGATGAGATGTAGACAAACACCGGAGAGCTGTTTAACTGCCATGCCTAATACAAGAGGACATTGCGCACTTTGTACCTATTGGGACCAGTTCTAAATAGAAGGACCAAAATATTCACTCCACTTTGCCCAATTAACCAATGAATCTGAAAAACGCATGATTGTTATCATTTGACAACTGACAGTAGTCTGGTTTTTTTTTTTTTTTTGCTCTGACAAAAATCGGGCACTTCTGTTAATGTCCAGAGATAGGATGTGTGGTAATTACATGCAGCGTAATTCAAATAAGCCTATGTGATGTGAGTGACGTTAATTATATATCAGATTATCTGTGCCGTATTTGCACAGTTGTTAGCTTAGCAGATAGGGCAGATTTGTCCCTGTTCGTCCGACAGTATTAGAATTTGAACAAGGCTGTCACACATCTCTGTGGGCCACACAGTGGACTTTTGTGATTGTGATGTACTGTTAGGCCTTCTCGGCGTGGTTGACTTTGGAGAGTTCAGACGGCTTCGCCAAGGATGAGCACATATGTATTGAATGAAGAGCAGTGCAAACGCCAGAGTATATTTTATGTGCCGTTTCTCTATATACTGATCTTTGTCTGATATTAGCCCAATGCCTACTCTGAGTCACACTCACACAGTTTCCGGGCTGCCCCTGTGGCATAAAATAAATGAACAGGTCTGTTTGAAAAAAATACATTTGCAGTTAGACTTCTTGATATTAAACCATATTCCGTAGGTTTATTCATTTCATTTTATGAGACCGTAGGTTTGATCTGTGTGGGGTACTCTGGTCAACAAATACACAAAAGCAAAAATAGCAAAACAAATAGGGGTATGTACAGTACAGTATATTAATGTTATTAATTTGAAATATAAAGGCTATTATTAACCTCATTAAACGTATTGTCATCCCAATTAGAGACTGTTTAATTAATACTGTGAAGTCTGCTGTTTCCCCATGTCGTGACATTCTAATAACTAGCTCTGGTAGGTCTGCAATTCTAATCAGCTTTGCGTGATGATGTAAGCAAGGCCTGCTGGTGTGGAATACAGTCGTAGCTGGCTAGCTGAGCTGACTGAGGCATGTTCAGCATGGGGTGCTCACATGGCATTATGTATGGGATGGGATGGGGTGGGTGTGGAGAGGAGGTGGTGTGGTCCACCGAAGCTACTCCGATGTTAATAAGTAGAAGGCCCACCAGTCCCTCTCACCCAAATTAGCCGGGTCTTTGGAGAAAGAGCTGCCACTCATCCTGGTTGATTTCTCGGGTCGTTCCGCCAAACCCCAGCGCTTAATGCGGGAGGATCAGTGCTGAGCACTGGCCATGAAGACACCCCCAAGGATGGATCCATCATGGGGATCTCCACCTCCACCCCGCAGCCCCAGCCAGCCCCCCCCCCCCACACACACACACGCACACTGTCCCCACGCCACCCCACAGCTCACATCACAGCCTCAATTCAATTATTGTCTGGGAGCCTATGCAGAGATTGAGTCTCAGAAAGGACGAGAACTCAAATCTCATCATCATCCACCTCCTCCAACTCTTGGTTTCTACAACGGTGGAGGGAATAACAAGGGAGGAAAAAAGAAAAAGACCTCAACGTGCCTTGGGAACATTCTCTGAGCGATTCTGAATTTCGGGGTCTGTCGAGTAATGCCCATTGATTAACCATTGCTGGCTATTCTACAGGATTAATAGCCAAGGCCTAATGCAGAGATCAAGCAGTGAGTGGATGCATGGACGGATGGGTGTGTGGGTACTGCACATGGGAGAAAATTAATCAATCACCCTCAAATACCAGCCCTGGCATTGAAAACTAAGAGCTGTTTAGACGCCGTCCTCAGTGTGTGTAGAGATGACGTTTTCACTTCAAGTTATTTGAGATGGATGAGAGCGCCAGCAACTCATTGTTGTGTTAGTCAGTGCATGGTGTGAGTGGTGTTGAATTTGGTTACCACTCCAGTACACAGTTGACCCTGTTTAGCCAACAAGCTGAGGTCTGAGAACCTGGCAAAACAGGTGGGACAACTTGTGCCTTTGAAGGGGAAGCTGATCAAGCATGCCGGGTGGCTTTGCTAGATTTTGGGCCCTTCTAGGAGAACGCCCTCTCCCAAACTTGAAAGCAAAGTGGCTTAATTGATTGATTAGCTCTCTGAGACAAAAGAAGGAGGTGGTGATGTGTAGGGCCATTTTTTTCCACCAAAGTGGCATGAAGATCAAGTCGTGCAGATTCCAGTCTGCATAGCCCTCTTGGCTCCTTTGTTACTCGGCTTTGATCGCTTAATCCACAGTCCACCTCTCTCTTTCTCCTCATTTATCTTTCTGGGGTGGTTAATGTTCTACGTGACTCAGATCAATATTTGTCCTCGAAAAAGGTCTTTTGAATTGGCCATTATTTCTGACTCCCTCTTTATATTTTGACAGTTTCGGTGTGGTCTGTAATGTGGAGTCGGGTTGGTGGTGGTGTGCAAAGTTCAGCGGCCTCAGAAAATGTTCAAAGGTTCAATTAGTGACCACTTTGCTGAATCGGGCCAGGTTCCCTTGCTTCATGTCCTCTGCTCCACCTGTTTCTTTTCTTCACGTCAATTCTACATAATAATTCCAATAATTACACAAAAATCCCAATAATTACAGAGGAGTCACATTACAACTGCATCTTAGGTTTTATTCAAGACAAGCAGATTCACAGTGCACTGCGTTGGCTTTTCTCAGGAGTTGACTGAGGAAGCGAAGATAATTCGGTCTCTGCAAGGCTGACACCACTGCTGGCACTTTCCTAAAAGAGAAGATAAATACAGAAAGGGAATACATAAATAAGACACATCACACTGCATCAGTGTCATCAGCTTTGGACTATGATGAATCCCCTTTCTTGTTCATCTGACATTGACTGTAGTATTCAGAGAAAGCAACACAGCTGAACCATGTCCGTTCCTCATTTGGACCTTTTATTTTGGACCTTTTTACAAACTTCTGCTACAGTAAAGATAGTGTTTATGATGTCTTTTATATCTTTTTTGTATGCATATCTTGCATGCCTGTCTATCTGGCTTTCATGACGTTGGAAATCTGCATCTACATACAGACCTCATTCACCCATGGGTTGCATTCGTACAATGACACAATGAAAAGAAAATACGCTGTGGTTCGAAACAAACCAGCATTCCATTGTTGATATACTGGTAATTCGAGATTGAAATTCGTGAACGGCTCCAAAAGTCAAGGCTCTGATGATGACTGTTCACTGATCGCTCGGGGAGACCGTTCACAAATGTACCCAGCAGAGCTAGTCTAGAGCTCTATTTTGCATCACAGGTCTAGCCTGCTTGGGTCATGTCAACTGTTTTACCTCTCCGTTTCAATTTTGTCCCCATGTCTATAATGTTCCAAATGCACCCACTACTGCTTCCGACAAAAAGGACAACTTGGAATTGGTGCACACAACTTATAATTTGGCTTGTTTGAATGTGTACTAGCAGTAGACTTTGCACAGATTCAAGTACAGGGTACTCACATACAATTAGCTCGTGGACATGAGAAAGCTAGCTTACCGTAGTTTCCTCTGAGCGTTGTTTTGCGGCCATAGGCACAGCGCCGGTCTTGAGAATTCGATGCTGAGATTTTTGGCCAGGTTTCATTTCCTTTAGTGGACAAAAATCACCGGCAGAGAAATGAGCATTACAAACTCGATGATCAGTGCGTCGCAATCGCTGCGGTCTGATGTTTGGATCCATTCTCATTGCGATAAGCCACAGCCTCAACACTTCTCGGTTTTGCAGAGGAAGCCGGTGAAAATGTCCATCTAGTCATCTTGTTTTCGCATCCTGGGAATGTACACATTCTAACCATTTTTGCAAAATCCAAATCTTACTCCCAAAAAGCAAATGTTTACAAGCGTTTTGCAGTCCTAGCTGATTGAGCGAGCGAATGAGGCTCTCCATACTGCTGTCAGAATAAACGTGTCGCCAGCCGATGACGTCATGGCGCCGCCTTCCCTTTCAGTTTTCAGAAATAAATGAGTTAAAGTAGGCGGGGGTGTGACAGACGCGGTACATGTTTGATTCGACTATGGCACAACTGTACAACATTTAAAAAGTGGGGACAACTCATTTATGGGCTTGGTTATAATGCCTCTACGGATACCGTTGAGTGGATACCGTCTGACACAATATCTTCCAAACGGCACCAAATGGGAAAAAAGTGGTATGGGTGTGTAGAGTGATGTGTTTTACTCCAGAAATAAGGCCCCATATGCAAAAAAAACGTTCCCCTTTAAATGTGGTATTTTATCTAAATTTTTAATTAAAAAATTTTGATTTTGTAATTTTTCTTTGAGGAAACATTGAGATTTCGGGGGGAAAACGCAGCTTATCGATTAATCGTAAGTCGATCGATAAGGCTATCAACTAATGATGAATGCATTAATCGATAATTTGCATAACTAATTACGTCACATCTCTGAAAATGCAGCGATCTTGATTGGTTTTTGGCCAGGGAGTTGGAGAGCTGGGCGAACGTGAAAATCCACACAGATTTTCGAGTTGCTCGTGAAGCTTAAAGGAAACGAGTAGATCTGGCGAAAGCCAGGTTAGCACACACCATGAGTTCAGTTTTGACTTGAGGAAGGTCTTTCTTGAGGAATTGTTGCCTTCCATTTAGAAAAGCCTCTGAAAGTATTTGCACCCAGTAGTTGGTCAAAATCCGTCCGCCCTTTTGAAAAGCTATCGCATGAATAAAAATCTGTGACTGATGGACGAACGGACGGAAGGACAACTGTGAACAGGAGAACTGTTAACACCTTCAGTATGAAGATTTATTTAACTAAACACTTCTAGAATCAGTGAATGATAATTACAGGCAATATTTTTTGGTTTAAATATGATATATGGGTGGTTGACGTTTAATGGTGTAACGCAAAAAAAAAAAAAGTTTTTCAAATTCCTGAAAAAATTATGGATAAAAATTGGAAAAAAATAGAAAAAAATAAAGCACTTAGTGGTCTGTGGAATTTCACCTTATTTTTGCCATTTTTGGGGAAATGTGTCTTACATCAACACATTGCATAGGCATGTCACACCGCAGGAAAATGGAGTCAAACCACAGGGAATTCACTGCATTATGGCCATTTTAATCCTTTTGTATTCATGACTGACATCTGAGCTCATGCTAACTTGATAATGATATTGTGTTTAATCTTAATATGTGTTTTCATTTATAAAAAAAACTTTTTTTCCTCCTATAAGAGCAGTCACACCACAGGACACCATAAAATGAACCTAAGCATTGCGTGACAGAAAGATTGCAATATGAAGACATATTAAGAGGTTAAGAGTCACCTTAAACTTCCACAGCACTCTCCAATAACTGAGGTACTGACTGGTTAGGAGCCAGTCTTTAAGACCCTTGTTGTTGGCGTTGCAGCTGCCCATTCACAAACATTGACATACATGTCACCCCACAGGACGCAATTTGTGTTACGACATTGAACTTAATATTAATATTACTGTCTTGAGTTTTTTTCACATTCACATATCTTAATATAAAGTTAATATTTATGCAATCATGCCAAATGCTTCATACATTATTCAAAATGTTGTTGGTTAATTTATATATATATTATATTCCAGGTTTCAATAATGTTACAGTCACACCGCAGGATATTTGACATATAAACCTTTACATAAATCTTAACAAAAATGTTTCTTCTCATCTAAGACTAATATGAAACATAATGTACCACATCTTCTTTCATTGACATGTGTTTTTTTTTTTAAATAACGGTTTTGTAGGTTTTTAACCAATGTTACGAAAAAACAAGGCGTCACGTCTCCCACCCATATATATAACTGTGATTCACATCTTTCCATCTTTGACAAACAGAGAGAGAAACAGGTCTTGTCGTTTAAATAATCGTGTCCACTTTGTCCTCCAGATTAATTGATCACATTGTAATGAGACAATAGGCTACATGTTAAAGTTTCTAATGCTTTTGTATTTTCACTTAAAATGAATCTTAGCCACATATTAAAACTAGGCCCCAGCTGTTGAGCATAGTTAGGTGAGCGTCTGCACTGCTTCCCAACGAAGTGAGATGATCGAAGATCATTTGAAGGATCATGAGGATTCTACTGAAACCAACAAGAATCGCCTCATGCATCACTGATAGGAAAATCATGTTTGATTTGGTAAGGCCACTGATCTGTTTCTTAGAAATACAACAACAGTGTCCGCCACTATAGTGTTATGGAAAGGGAGGAACATGGCCACAAAATCTTTTGATCCCTTCAAAGTCAAGTCTGCTCGGTGTTGTCACAACAGCCCGTGACAATCAAAAATTAACAGCAGGCGCCCGCGCTGACCCCTCCCCCCACTGTCCACCACCCCCAGGTGCAACAGTGTTCCGTGCCATGTAAGTCGTCTGTTTACACACACCAGATAAATTCATGTCGGCATTTTCACGGGGAAGAGCCGCGAGCATGCCGCACAATTAAACCTGCTTTAAGTTTCTCTCAAGATTAATGTCCGTATCAAAATTCATAAAGAATCGTGAAGATGTGAAGGCAGAGCTGACGGATTCACAGGGATTTTGCATGAAGCCCATTTAATCAGGATAACACTGCCATTAATATTCATAAAGTCAGCTGGAATACAAATGACAGCCTGTGAAAATCTGGAAACTTTTTTGCTACGAAGGGGGAAAAAATGTATTTAACGCAGCTTAAAAAATTAATGGAATTGAGTTTATATTGGGGGGAGGGGGGGTGCAAAACTCGTATTGGTTTGCGGGAAATTGGGCTTAGACATTTCTTTTTGAAGAATTCCATCTTTGATGGACATCAAAGGCGGTCTCAATGAATGCGATGCATGAATGGTCATTTAAAAGGATTTAAGGACATTACGCTGCAATAATTGTACATGAATAATAAGTAGCCTACTGAGGCAATTAGCTCAAAGTCTACAAGGCAAGAAAATGAAGATCACAGGGAAGGCAGTGAAGGACAAAGAAAAGTGTGAAAAGTTTCAAATGAGGGATGAAGTGGCTTTAAGAACCACAGGGACTGATATTTTCTGATATCTTTCTCTCTTCTCGTTTCTCTTACATCGTTTTTGATGTATCCTTTTTCCCTCTCAGCAGTAGATAAATTTCAAGATGCTTTTCAAGAATGGTGTTTATGCTTTTTAATATTTTATGTTAAACCCTGAAATGATTTGATTAGAAAAACTGAAAAAGCGACAAGCTGTAATCAGCATTGTATGTGTTTTGCCCTTTCCTTTCATATAGATATAAATGTTTTCTCTATACGTTGGC
>NC_085875.1:40268739-40296239 GCF_034702125.1 Engraulis encrasicolus | reverse complement strand
TACAGAATGAATGTCTGGTTGCCCCTGAAAATTTCAAATAGTACCAAGTCAATAATAAGTGTAAGATTAGGTATCTGGCATTTTCTTAATAACCTCTGACGAATCATTTTAAAATTGAAAAAGTTGTCAGCAAATTGAAATAGAGGACTATAACTTAGTCACTATGAAGTCTCCTTTAAAAGTTTATTTATAGAAAATGTTGGTTACACCAATCGAGGCAAACCTATAAACAGTCTGTCCAAATTGGTGCCACCAGTATTTTCCATAAGACTATCTTGATTTTGGTGCCAATTTCTTCTGCAAAGCAACATTGAGGTTAACTATAGCAGAAGTTGTGTTCGGCTCTGGTTCCGTTCGGCTTTGGCATGTTTGACCCCTAAAGGGGTTTATTGGTATGCATTCGAGAGGGTCCAGTTTATAGAGTGTTCAAAGATGCTAACTTTGTCATTTGTCATTCCCTGATTTTGCACTATGCATTTCCTCCCATCAGCCTGCCTAAGTCCCTCTCCATCCCAGACCTATCTCAAACGGCTTCAGACGTGTTCTATAAAGACCTGCCACAGGGTAAGACACTTTTCAAAAATATTTGCATGTGGGCATTTTAGCCTGTATTTCAATAGGACAATGAAGATGGAGACAGGACATTATTGGAATAGAGAGATGGGGCTGGGTTGGGAAATGACAGTGAATCACTGGGCCCCCGGAAGACATTTTTGAGTTGTGTCGTTCAAAACTTGAATGAGACTGAGAAGCACCTTTCCTGGTGGTGTCCTTCAAACCTTGCAAGAGTGTCGGCTACTTTTCTGATGACGTTTTTCTCCATCTTTTGGTAAGCTGGTAGCCAATTCCCTGTCATGTTTGTTCACAGATTTGGCTAATTCAGTCCAATGAGTCATGTTTGGGTGACGCAACCAACTCTGTGTTGTGTCCAAAATGTTGTTTTGCTTCAGGAGTTCACTTGTCATCCCCCTTTTATGTCAATCATGGCGTTTAATTTGTTTTTATGTTGCTTTAACCTGCCGTGTGTGTGTGCGTGCTTGCGTGCACCCATGTGTGTTTGTGTATGTTTGTTTATTTGTGTGTGTGCGTGTGTGCAGGCGTGCTTGTGTGCGTGTGTCTCTGTGTCTACATCGTATGTATCTAAGAGCATGTGTGTGTGTGTGTAGCTACCTCTTTACCCCCTGTCTGACGCTGTTTAAATGCTTCTGCGGCAGGGCACAAACATTTATTTACATGTGTAAACCATCATCTGGCTCTATGGAGCAGCCGGTGCCTAATAAACCCCAACCTCACAACCCCTACTACCACAACCGCCGCACCTCCCAAGCGCCCGTGTTTAGATAAACTGGAGGAATAACAATGAGAGATAAACACAGTTATTTACCCGCCCCTCACCAAACGCTCCTGATATGTAAATACATTTTGTCTCCTCCACTCAAATATACATTTGGTGGTGGTGGTGGTGGTGATTTGTGTTCCTGGGGTTGGGTGCTGCTGGTGGCGGAAGCCTTTGGCTGCATTAGTGGAGTGGGGGACGTCAACATTGTCAACATTACGTTTTTTTCCCGCCGTCATAATTGAGATGAAGGCATTGTTGGTTCTGTCACAGTAAACTAAGGGGCTTCATTCAGCAAGGGGAAAAATATGTATGATGCTATGTCAGTAGAGATGTTCTACAGAAGGGCTTTTTGACTTCTTGCTCTCTTTTAACACATTAAACATCTATCTCCCTGCTAAATCTTCCAGTTATTGAAGTCATTTTTGTTTTGTTTTGTTTTTCTTCTGAAGGCTACGGAAAAGCATATTGTCCCCTCATCTTTGTTCCCCTCTTTTCTTTTCCCCCTACCTTTGAAAAAACGACCCACCCTTCATCAATGCTTAAATCTGTGGAAAAACATTTGTTCGAATAAATACACACACACACACACACACACACACACACACACACACACACACACACACACACACACACACACACACACACACACACACACACACAGCTGTAGGAAGAGGAGAGAAGGGGGGGGGGTCACTAGTTACCTTTGTGAGAGTGGAGCTCAAGACAAAAAACGAAAGCATAAGACTCAGGTTAGAGGGGGACAATGTATCCCAGAAGTCGCATATTTGCAGAGCGACAAAGGGTGTGTGTGTGTGTGTGTGTGTGTGTGTGTGTGGAAGGTGGGGATGGGGTTGGGGAAGTTATATAAGCGAGTTTTGCGTTATTATTCATGGTTTGAATTTGGTGTTTGCACTGGTGACTCTTGCAAGGGAATACTAATAAATGTCTCTTAGCCGTTGCTGCCGCCGACAATCCTGAGCGCGAGGCCTTAGCAACGAAGCTAGGAGCCAGCAAGACCTCCCCAATCTATCCCGACTTCAAATCCTGACCTTTTAGCGGCATGTTATTGTCACTGCTAAACCACTGCTTTTTGGGCACACTACTGTGGTGCCACATTTTACTTAATAGTATACGTAAATATTGCTTTGTTTATTTTATATTCCTTCTTAGTGCATGTTGTTCTTTGCATCCACTGGCTTATTTATTCACGTGTATGAACATTGCTCTTTATTTTACACCCATTTAGTCTATGCTCACTTCATCTTTTTTTGTTTCATTTGCGATTTGGCTTTGACGAAGACTGCAGCATTTTATTCTGAATTGGTTTGATTTTTAACTGAAGTCGAAATTAAATCGATTGAATTGCGTAGAATTGCATATTTCAAAATGAATCAAACTTGCATGTTTATCGTATATTTGATTTCTTTCTTCTTTGATACATTTTTCAGCAGCGGGAGAGAGTGAGTGTGTCATTTTAGTTTCAAGCGGTGCTTGACTTTTTTTGGGGGGTTAGCCTGTCACTGGGGGCACTACTACAATCATTTCCAAAGCAGACACCCCTCCACCACCGCTCCAACCCAAACTGACCGACCCCTACCCCCCTTTGGAAATTTTCAAAAGCATGCGGCTGACGGAGTTCAAGGGGAATGCTCACACCGGCGACCTGCTATCCCAAAAATCCTTTTTTGGCCTCCATGTGTGTGTGTGTCTCTCTCTCTCTCACACACATACAGACACCCACACACACATACACACACAAACACACCTCTCTTATTTTTGGTCCTCTCTCTTTCCTATATACCTCATAGGGCTAATGTTTTAGCTGTCTTTTTGTTCCATTAGTGTCGTAGTGCTAGCTATCAACATTTGGAAGATTGTGGGGAGGAAAGAGGGCTTTGGTGACGTGGAAAAGACTGGCAGGCTGGCTGGCAGGCAAAACTAGATTTATGTTGGGATTGTTTGTTCCTCTCCATGGCCTTTCATGAAGTGTGTGTGTGCGTGTGCTTGTGCGTGTGCGTATGTGCGTTTATACGTTAATGCGTGCGTGCGTGTGTAAGCTCACTTGTGCAGGCCCGTGTATGTGTGTGCATGCATGTGGTGTGAGCATGTGTGAGCGAGCGCCACTGTGTAAATGTGTGCTCTCACCACCAAACCTGTTGTGCCTCTCTACAGAAGCACAGACAGCAGAGGTTGCCGTCAGTTGGCGCTCTGTCTGTACCCCTCACACAACACTCCATAAAATTGGTGGTTGCATCACTTGTCTGTGAACTTGACAAGAACAATCGTTATACATGTGTCTGTGTATTGGAATAGAAATACGTTTTAGAAACATTTTGTTTGTTTTTCTGCATTTAGATCTTTTTAATTGGTTTTTAAAACATTTTGCTCACCATGTTTGGGTCTGACAACACTATTTTTCCTTCACAGTACCTCCTCCACCACCCCCACCCAAGCCTCCAAAGCCTCCAGCCAGAGTCTCCTCCTCTCCCCTGCTGCTCAGGGACCGCTCCCCAGACTCCCTCAGAAGCATGGACCTGGACAGGGCCTCCTCCTCTCCCCGCGTCCGCACCCCAGAGACCCCCCTGCCCCCCAGCCCAGGGGGCCGCAGTGGGAGCCGCAGTGGGAGCCCCCTCCACAGACACCCCCTTTCTGTGCTGGAGGTGCCCAGTGCACCCCCTCCACACAGGTTAGCCAAGCAGCAGATAACATCATGACTTTTTTGGCTACTGTCTGATGCCTAACAGTCCCTGTGCCTTGCATGGAGCATGCAGTTTATATATTATATTACATTGCTTTATTGAATACTACTTCTCAACACTTATAGCATGTACAGCCCTTTAGTGCTCATCATGTTCATATACCTAGGCCTGTCAAGCACAGGGTGACTGAGAACTTCATAGATTTGTTTAAAATGTAAACATTATCTTAACGTTCTGTCTAGAAGTCCCCTTTTACATTACAGCCAACTTTTTTGTCAATGATGCATTAAGCATTTTAATCGGTACCCTAAAAGTATTTTCGATTGATTTACAGACAAATGGTGTGAATACACGGCCAGACCCATGTGTACTGAGATGATTTTGGCAAATGTTCTGTATTATCCTTTTTTCAAAGATTTGTTTTGGTCTTTTAGACGTTAGTGACAGGACAGTTTGAGGGAGAGAGAGATGGGGAAGGGTCAGCAAAGGGCCCCGGCCGGAGTCGAATCCGTGTCGCCCGCAAAGTAGACGAGTGCCCCACCATTAAGCCACGGTAGGGCCGTTCTGTATTATTCTGAGATAAATATGTGAGGTCAGCTTTCTCTGTTGTTCTTTGATTGCTGTAGCTTTCTCCTAAAATAATGGATAAGCTCTCGTAAAAGAAAGCATCAAACGGCGGAAATAATCCCCTCTCTCCGTCCTTGGCTTTTGGCCGGCTTCCTTAAGGAGTGAGTCACAAATGTCGCATGTCTATTTAAACACCAGTCAAAGCTCCACGTAGGTACCTGTCCATTGTATGTGGGTGGAAATGAGGTTACCATGCAAAGCGCCCCCCCAACAGCCCTCTGATAAGAATACCCACCTTTGCATTCTCTACGCATCTTTTTAATAAGAAATGAATCAAATTCCTGCCTACAAGAGAGAAGTAATTTACCCGAGCAATACACTTCGGTAATACCTCAATATTACCTTAAAGGTCAACTGTATGATTTGCCTAATATTACAAAGTAAATAAGGCACTTTGATATGCAAGTGTGAAAAAAAAGAGTTGAAAATTGCATCCCTTGTGTATTTGATAAACGCACGCAGCCAGCGTCGTGAAAGGGGCCGTGAGCGTGATTCGTTTGTATCGCCCCGGCGCTGTGGCATTTTATATTTTAATATGGCTGCCAGTATAATGAAGGTTTTTCGTCTGGTTCAAAATCCTCAAGGGGTTCCCCGGAGCGTTCGTCAGGCGGCAAAGTTGGTGGTTCAGGCGATGCAGGACGAAATGTCCCAGTCCTGGACAAAGAAAAGAACATCTCCTTCCTCCTGAAAGAGCTGGATTCACTACGAGACCTCAATAAAAAGGTAAATACAGTTAAGAAAAAGAAGTAAGGTGTTGAGTGTCCCCTGTGCAGATAAACCTGAAGTTGGTTAATCATAAAATGTGTCTGTCTGTCTGTCTGTCTGTCTGTCTGTCTGTCTGTCTGTCTGTCTGTCTGTCTGTCTGTGCCTGTGCATGCGTGCGTGTCTGTGTGTGCACTTCCACTGTTTGGAAGGAGCTCTTAAGGTTGTGACACGTTTTGCTCCAAGTTGCTGGATTTGGGAATATTTTCCCTCTTGAATGATACAGTCGTTCTAAAATGGTGATCTCGGCAGTGCACACTCAGTGTATGAACAAAGAAGTCTACTCCAAACACAACTGATATTTCTGCCTCCCATGTCAACTTTATTCACTTTATTCAAGTAGACACATATTCTTCTATCTTTTTTACATCTAATATTTACTTTCAGATATCTCTGCAGATGTCTCCTAACTGAGTTCTCAATCATGGTTGAAACTACTGTATTTACTTGCATGACAGTGATTGGCATGTCTTAGGATGTTGAATCGCAGTGAATTCAATCTGTTCAGCGCTCTTCCTCAGAAGTAAACGAATAAAGTCACTTGCCTGCCGGTGTCCTTTCTACCTCTATGCTTTACCTCTGGAGACCTCCTGGTTAAATTGGACTTGTCATAAAGTTCAATAAGGTCTTGGGTCAGAGAGTGTACAATGAGGTCCATATGGTAACCCACTGGGGCAGACTGATCTGAGGACAGCAATAAAAGGCAGTCGTCATGGCTACAGTGCCAACAGGAAGTCCCTGTTTTACCAAATTCATTTTCTGTCTTGTGGACTTTGAGGTTTCTTTGACTCTCAGTTATCTCCTCCCACCCCCCACCACCAACATGCTGTTCTGTGATGGATATGCAAGTTGGAATTCACACACAAATTCACTCTGATTTGACACTTAATGAAAGAAAAAACTCTGTGTGTCTATCCTAGGATAAATATTCCAGATGAGCCAATATTCCAAATATTCCCTCATTTTCAAATACGCTCCATTGCATCAACTGTATATACACACACTCGTCCCCTTTTCCCCCATCCTTCTAAACGCGGCTACCCCAACAAAACCATCAAAAGGGTAGAGAGACCTCCAGGCTCACCCACAAAAACATTTACTCTGAACACTGGCTGTGTGGTGTTTGAAAGAGAGTGGCTGGGGCGGCCACGCACTGAGCCGAATGAATAATATGGATCTTCCACTGTTTGGGCTGGACATCTTCTGGCCTCTGTCTCTGTCTCTGTCTCTGTCTCTCTCTGTCTCTGTCTCTCTCTCTCTCTCTCTCTCTCTCTCTCTCTCTCTCTCTCTCTCTCTCTCTCTCTCTCTCTCTCTCTGTCTCTTTCTCTGTCCCTCTCTCTCTCTCTCGGCCGGTGTCGGCAGGGGCCCGAGCACTGAAAAGCAGTGTAATTGATGCCCCGGCCTTCGCAAGTGGCTGTGACTCCTGACAGAAAGGCAGGAACACGTCCCAAGAGCATGTTTGTCCTGGCAGCGCCTTGAGAGGACTCACACTGAAGCATGTTTTCAAAGTGTGAAGGCTGGGTGGATAGGTTGGGAGCAGTGGGGAGAAAAAGACACAAGCACGCAGAACGAAATATTCTAGACAGGAGGTTAAATCGATCATTAACACCAGTAAAATATCACCCCATACTTGATTTATGAGGCCCTTGTGTTGTTTTTTCAATTCATTATTTTTTACTGTTGTGTATTTTTCTTGCCATTAATTGTGAAAGCAACTGAAAGAATAGGAGCTTCACTTGACTGTGAGTATAAGTCTCTTGAAATAGGATTTCTTGTGTTCTTCCCTTTTTGTGCATTATGAGGTGTTCAGGAAGATATTTCAAATTCGGGACTGACCACTGGTGACACACTCAGTTGGCTTGGGATACTGTCAATGTGCGTGTTCGTATGGATTCATTAGTTTGATGACTGGCATGGGAGGGCCATTTTCTGTAGGCTTAGTGGTCTTTAGAATTGTCCTTGGCCTTTGGCCTCTGTCCTTGATAAATTCTTATTCTATACTTCCTCCCTAATATTCTGTTTCTGGCCGTCATCCTTTCCCACCCTCCTCTTCACCCTCCAGGTCTCTGTGTGTGTGCTTATGTTTGTGTTATGAGTGAATGAGTCAGAAAAGGTATGTCAATTCATGCATGTTTGCAGTGTGCGTGTGTGCGTAGGTGATTTTTGTCAATGTATTTTATGTATGTTTAGTTTGACTGCACATTGGAGACTGGTGAAACGCAATTTCAAACTTCTGTGATAACCCTGTTACATAGATTTTTGACAGTAAAGTACACTTGACTTGACTTGACTCTGCAGCTCCAGGACAAGCTGGCCCTGAGAGAGAAGGAGCTGGAGACCAAGCTGTTGGATGCTGAGCTGGTGGAGAGCCAGATGGAGGCCCTGGCCTGTGAGCGCGCTGGAGGTATGATATGATACGATACGACAAAGTTTTATTCAACAGCTTTACAGAGGATAATACCAAATATCCAGTGTTTCTTTTACATTGAGATATGGAAAAGGAAATGCCCCAAAAAGCTGCTCAAAGCTGCTTGACAGTGGGGAAACCCAACAAAAACTACTGGGTAATGCAGTGTGGGTCAGTCATGGCAATCAGCCTTTGTCATATTAGATCAGACATATTAGATTCATATTGAAGATACCCCATCACTGCTGTACTAAAATGGTTTGGCGATGTTAGGTGTGGTTTTGGTTACGAACTACGTAAGTTTCAAGGTACTGTTAAAAGTGGTGTTTGAACTATGTCCAAAAATCCTGGAAAAAAGTAAACAGAAAAAAACCCAATCATGATTGGCTGTTCTGCTTTGTATAGACTCTGTATGTGAAGTACATTGGGTCTATTTGTTTGAGGAGCAGGGTGAAAACGAATAGGACAGCAAAACTATTTATCTACTGCTTTTGTGCTCAAGGTATTGGTTATTGTTTAAACAAGCTGGCTGTGTCAATATGGAACCTTTGTACAGGTACTGTATGGGAAATACTGTATACAATCGGGAATTTGACATTCCATGAACTTGGGTCAAATGAACTATATTGCACATTGGATCGTGATATTTGTGAAAGTAATTTAACAGCCCTCAACTTGTACAAATATTTAAATTCTGTAAAGGGGATCATTTGCGTAATTGCTCATTTCCTCTGTCGTCGTCGTCCCCCCCCCTTTCCCTCCATTCTAATCATTTAAAAGGAAAAAAACACAGAACGTAAGGTATATATGGCACAATTAGTTCACCAATTGTTCGTTGAACACCAGAAGAAAAGAGGACACGTGTATTTGAATTTTCTCATTTTAATATGATTAGCATGGAGGCATGAAGAGAGGAAAACGAGAACAGAAAAGAGAGGAGGGGAAAGGGAGAGGTGTTTCATGAGTAAATTCCAGCTAAAATGCAATATTGATTTTCTTACTGAACTTTGTCATGGCTTAGCTCTGCGTTCTGCTGTTTATCATTCTACCCCCCCAACACCACCCCCACCCCCACACTGCCATCAGAGGAAGGGTATTAGACACTGATGGATCTTGCACCTTGCCTCTCAAACCCTCCACCACCACCACAAACACCCCCCAACCCCCCTCCAACAAACACCCACCTCCACCTTCGTAGAGATTAGCACCGGTGCCACAGACAGTTTGGTAATCTCCAAAAAACGTGTGGGTTTCAATAGCCAGCCAGACCGGCCGGCCCTCTCTCTCTCTCCACGGCCCACAGCCCTCAGGTTCACCAAGCCGGGGTCATGTGCACCGTCACGCACTGGGAGAAGCAGATATGGCCTGAGGGATGCTGCTGGACGATGGGAGTTGGTGGGTGGATGGGTGGTGTGGTGTTGTGTAGCAGGCCTTCGCCAAAAATCCACAATTCTCTCTCTCTCTCCAGCATGCTTTCTGTCTTAGCCAGCAGCTCTGTGTCTTGATTCCGGGGCTGTGGATATGCAGGAAAGAACGTGAGATGAATTTTTGTGAGTGGCTAAAAGTCTTCTGAAATATTCAAGCCTGTGAGAAAGCTTGGCGTGTCAGCAGTTAAAAGTGCCAACCAGACTTGGAAGACTTGCTTGCCTCTTGCTCTGCGAAGTATGATGAAATGTGTGAGCAACTTGTCTAATGGAGCTGAATGAAGCTAACTAGATGCAATACATGCGGACAGCTCTGAATGTTTTGAGATCATTATGCTGAAATTTGTATGAACTAGACTTTTCAAACTGCATCCTACTCTACATCTTCGGTTTTAAAAAATGTCTCTGTGTCTGTGGCTATGTCTCAAATCACGCACTTGTGTCAGTGCACTGACAGTCAGTGCACAGTGCACACAGTGCACTGAGGTCTTTGGTGCATAGTGTTGTGGAAAATTTTGAGCACTATGCACTGTGCCCTTGCTGGAAGTGACGGCTGAGCATGGCATTAGCTTGCCAAAATATCAGATGGCTACTGTTTACAATGCAGTGTCTGGTGCTTGAATTTTCATTTCCTTCACCCCAAAGGACAACAATCACACATGAAATACTTTGGTTGGCATGAAAAGGTTTGTGTCCCATCAACATTACTTACAGAATTAGAAGACTGTTGACCAAACTCTTCTATTGAACTGAATGCCTCATTTCCTCCGTGTCATAGTCAACATGGCCGCCGTTTAGTGCGTGCAGTGTCCATGGCTGAATCTCAAATGGTGCACTTGTGCACTTCGGGCACTATGTTTCAGTGCGTAACTTATAGGTCATACGCACTGAAACATGAACACTGAAGTGCACAAGTGCACCATTTGAGATCCAGCCCATCATTCAAGCACTGCATTTTTCCGCCATTGTTAGGGAATCATCCTGGCACTTTCAGTGCACTGGCTCAACTGAAGTGTTCAGCATGAGCGCCCTAGGCACTGAAAAACAGTGCCCGAAGTGCACAAGTGCTGCATTTGAGACACAGCCTAAGTCTGTGGCTATGTCTCAAATGCCGCACTTGTGCACTTCGGGCACTGTTTCTCAGTGCCTAGGGTGCTCACGCTGAAAATTTCAGTTGAGCCAGTGCACTGAAAGTGCCAGGATGATCCCCTAACAATGGCGGAAAAATGCAGTGCAGAATGATGGACACTGCACGCACTAAACGGCGGCCATGTTGACAATGACACGGAGGAAATGTGGCATTCAGTTCAGTAGAAGAGTTTGGTCAACAGTCTCCTAATTCTGTAAGTAATGTTGATGGGACACCAACCTTTTCATGCCAACCAAAGTATTGTATGAGTGATTGTTGTCCTTTGAGGTGAAGGACATGGAAATACAAGCACCAGACGCTGTGCATTGTAAACAGTAGCCAACTCATATTTTGGCGTGCTAATGCCATGCTCAGCCATCACTTCCAGCGAGGGCACAGTGCATAGTGCTCAATTTTTTCCACGACACTATGCACTAAAGACCTCAGTGCACTGTGTGCACTATGCACTGACTGTCAGTGCACTGACAAAAGTGCGCCATTTGAGACACAGCCTGTGTGTCTCTGTCTCTGTCTCTGTCTCTGTCTCTGTCTCTGTCTCTGTCTCTGTCTCTGTCTCTGTCTCTGTCTGTATGTGTCTCTGTGTGTTTGTGTGTGTGGTCCCGCGGGCCTTGACTGGGGAGGAGATGCTCCCCTGGTTTATTGGCTCCAGGAGCATGTCTCGTCCAAAGCACCTCAAAATGAGCCCATCGCCCTCCTTCTCTCATTCTTCCCATCCTTTTTTCACGTTTCCCATCCCGCTTCCTTTTTACCCAAGTCAATCATTCTCTCTTTCTGTTGTTTTGTTGTTCCATATTTCTCTCTCTCTCTCTCTCTCTCTCTCTCTATTGTGTCCCCATCACTCTAATTCTCCGCTTGTGTCTCTCAATATCCATGCCACTGTGTTTCCGTAGCAATAACCTTCCCATCAACAGAAGCTTAGCCCCCTTATTGTGTTGCCGGGCCACCATTGCTGCCTCACTTTCAGAGTAATAACCGTTTTCCCGCCATCCTGCTATCCATGCTACTCCTCCTTTTGATCCCCCTGCTGAATGTCAATCACTCTTTTCTCCTCACAGACCACCCCCAAACTGTCTCTCCTTTTCGGTTTCAATGGCATAACCTCATTCCACAGTTCGTGCACTTCCACAGTCTGCAATAGTTGTTTTTCCTTCTGTTTTCCACATTTTCCTCTTCCCTGTTTTTGGTCCCTCTCCTCCCATTCCAATTATTTTTCCCTCTCTCACTTTGTTTATATGTCTCGCCATCTCTTCATCTCTTCATCTCTTTCTCTCTTTCTCTCTCTCTCTTTCTGTCTCCTGTGCTCCTGTGCTATATCACACCATTCTTTCTCCCTCTTCTATTTCTCTGCCTCTTCTATGTACAGACACTCACTCCATCCATCCCCATTTGTCTCTGCATCTCTCCATCTCTCAGCTCTGGTGGAGGAGATCTACAAGGCCCAGAGGGAGCGTGACCAGGCCGTGATGGCGCGCCTCAGGCTGGCCAATGAGGAGCGCGATGAGGCCCTACTCCGCGCCAAGAAGCTCCAGCAGGCCGCTATCGAGTGAGTAAACCTCACTGTACACACACACACACACACACACACACACACACACACACACACACACACACACACACACACACACACACACACACACACACACACACACACACACACACACACTCGCACGTAGGCACACTCACACAAACACATGTTCAGATTTTCTCATACGCACATGTTTACACACACACACACACACGCTCGCTTGCACGCACGCACGATAACTCAAACGCAGACACACACACACACACACACACACACACACACACACACACACACACACACACACACACACACACACACACACACATTCTCACACACGTGCACTCATGCACAGCCCTCACAGGCTCCACTAGAGGCATCCATTGTGGATAATCCAGTGAAATTTACACGCTTGTTATGGGCTATTCATGCACAGATGACTGCAAATTAGCCCATAAAATTACCAGCATGACCAATCCATTATCCACTCTCACTCCATTCTAAGTCTCTTTAAGCCCATTAAAAAGCCATTACTCTTTAAAGTAGCGTAGTATATGCTAACTAATTCACAGTTCTTCTGGTCTAGACAAGTTTATTCACAGTTTTTCCTTGTCTAGAAAAGTTTGGTTGGTTATTGCTTTAACCTTGGTAGATGATCATTGATTCAGTTTGCGAGCTCTAGCTGCAACAGCCAAGGTGGCAAGTTTGAATATTTTTCCGAGGTTACATTAGAGGTTTTTTTTTCATCCAAAACTGCGTGGCATTATTTAGCTACAAGGTCCTTGAGCCAAAGAGGGGACAGGTGCCCTATTCAAGGGCACTTCAGTCATGGAGTAGAAGACCACTTAATATTTTCTTACTGGAAGAAAATTCCAATCTGTGAGAATACTGTAAGTAAATAAGTCTTAGTACTTCCCACAGACCAAGATGCATCATGTGGCGCTACGGGCAAAAACATTGGGCAAATGGGATGCATGTACCACCGTTGACATGCATGTGCAGCCATTGACCAATATGCGCTGCATTATATTATCTTGTGGTGCTGCACCGCAGAATGGTGTATGTATGGGAAACCTTGAGTCTGGTGTTCTGTCAACCTCCTCTCACCTTTCTTATTGCACATATGTCTGACACCATTGCTTTGACCTGTGGAGGCAGGCAGCTCGCCTCGTCAGCGGTTGCGGTTGTGACATGCTAATCTGTAGCATTTCCCTTCCACTTGTCCCCCCTCATGACAGTGATCTTGATTTTGCTGACCGCTGTTTTCCCTACAAAGCTTCTCCCTGTCTGCCTCTCTGTCTCTGTCTCTGTCTCTGTCTCTGTCTCTCTCTCTCTCTCTCTCTCTCTGTCTCTCTCTCTCTCTCTCTCTCTCTCTCTCTCTCTCTCTCTCTCTCTCTCACACACACACACACTTTTCCTCTTTTATTCCTGTCGCTCTCTCTCTCTCTCTCTCTCACTTGCCCTCTGTCCCTTTCCCTGTCTGTTTCTCTTTCCCACACTTTCTCTCTCTTATTCCTGTCACTCTCTCCTCTCTCACTTGCTCTCCTTCTCTTTCTCACTTGGTCTTTCTCTGTCTGTCTGTCTCCATCTCTCTCTTCGTCTGACCTCTCTCTCTCTCTCTCTCTCTCTCTCTCTCTCTCTCTCTCTCTCTCTCTCTCTCTCTCTCTCTCTCCCCCTGGTTGCTTTGTTCCCTGTTCTCCCCACTGCCCCACTGCCTGACAAGGTGAACACGCTGCATGCTGGGAAGCAGAAAGCCTCTCTTGGCAGGGGTTGAGGTCCACTATCGACTGGTTTGGAAATATATCGGAGGGATGTGACATTTCATAAGAGTACCCTCTCCTACCCCTGCAAGCTTGTCAGTCAAGAGTTGCACTGTATAGGAAATCAATGCGGTCCTTCAGTGCAATAGATATTTACCGGCCCGTCTGTGGACGACTAATTAGACCACCGTGTGTATGTGTGTGCGCGTGCGCATGCGTGCAGGCATGGGTGCGTGCGTGTGTGTGTGTGAGCGAGAGAGAGACTGTGTATGCTTGCATGCATGTGTCTGAGAAAGAGAGTGTGTGTGTGTGTGTGTGTGTGTGTGTGTGTGTGTGTGTGTGTGTGTGTGTGTGTGTGTGTGTGTGTGTGTGTGTGTGTGTGTGTGTGTGTGTGTGTGTGGTTGCGTGTGTGTGGTTGCGTGTGTGTGGTTGCGCGTGCGTGTGTATGTGTGTGTGTGTGGTTGCGTGTGTGTGTGGTTGCGTGTGTGTGTGGTTGCGTGTGTGTGTGGTTGCGTGTGTGTGTGGTTGCGTGTGTGTGTGTGTGTGTGTGTGTGTGTGTGTGTGTGTGTTAGGTGGTTGCGTGTACGCTGGTCTGCTTAAGTAGCTGTCCACCCATAGAGGGTGCAAGGCAATATTGGCCAGCCACATGAGGTACTAATTACACATCCACATGGGGAATATAACTTTATATTAAAGACCGAGAAATCTATATGTCTCTAATCCCCTCTGTGTAATGGATGCGAATGACAAATAAACACACTAGAATCATTAAAAATACAAAAAAAAAATACGTACAAAAAAACTGAATTTGATTCACTAGTCAATGAACATCATTTTATCGGATTTTATCAGTAATGAGGTATTTCTTCTGTCCCTGGCAGCCTGCCATTTTTTTTCCTTTAATTCTGCTGACCCCATGTATTATTTATCGATTAATATTCAGATTTCTTTTAAATGAGCTGAAATTATGGCAGGACATGAAGCCAATTCCTTGCAGGTCAGATGAAGGCCACACACCACCCTCCCAGTCCCCGCACACACACACACACACACACACACACACACACACACACACACACACACACACACACACACACACACACACACACACACACACACACACACACACACACACACACACACACACACACCACCTTCCCCGCACACAGACACCCATCTCATTACACCCCACCATATCCCTGTCAGTACCTCTGCAGCTTTCATCCATAAGCACATTTCAGCTGCTCCTCTCTCTTTTTTTTAAAGAAAAAAAAATGCATAGTGGTAATTGAGGATTGGGTGGGGGGGGGAGGGGGAGGGCATCTTCTAAATCTAAACCATTTATAACCCCATTCCCCATTCCCGGTCCTCTTTCTCTCGAGGACCTCTCCTCCTCAACCCCTTGTGCTGCGGTATGTACTTTTGTAAGAGGAGGTGATCCTCGTGTAATGCCTGTTGTAAATGAGTTGAGGCATCCTTGTATTGTTTTTTTCCCTCTTCAGTCTTCCGTGGGTTGGGGAGCTGTAAATCAGATTTGTGATTTAAATCGGGGAGAGGGACACGAGGTGACATGCCAAAGTGCCCTTGCTTCTCGTCACACACTTCATAAATTAGAGAGAGGATGCTTTTGGTCACTTGGAAGCAGGGCTCTCAATTAACACCAGCCAACTAGCCATATGCTGGTGAAAATTCAGTTTGGTTGGTAGAAAAGAAAACTTACCAGCCACTTTGACCCTTTAGTGAGTGTGTGTTTGGCTGGTAACATTAACATCTACTAGCCATTTCGTTTGGTGGTGAAAGAAGTTAATTTAGAGCCCTGCTTGGAAGTAACATGAAAGGAATGTGTTATGTTTGTGTACTTGCATGTTGAGGACACATTTTAGTAATAGGTATTATTCCCCCACAATTCTCATTTATTGTCCCCATGTTCTTCAGATTTTTAATAAAAAAAATAAATGTATTTTCAAACCAACCAATATCATACTAAAAACCAAAATTGCAATTGAGGGCAATCAAGGACATACAGTAGGTATATAGGTTTAAGAGAGTCCAGAAGGAAAGGCCTTTATTTAATGAGATTTCTCCTCTCTCATGTCTCCTCACCTTGAGGTCCACAGGAGCACATAGTTTTCTTGGACACACTACCAAAGGCAATACGGCTGACACACACGACAAACCTTCCCATCCACACATTCCCTCTTTTTTCCCTCCAATCTCTTTTTTTCATGCGTTCTCAGGAGGTGACTTCTGCAATTACAGTAACAGTGGCTTGTCTGCTTGAAGGCCGGATGGCCACTGCACAAATGATTGCATGGTACGGCACGGCTCGGCATGCTCCCTCACCCTCATATCGGCACATATGAGCAACTGATCCCAGCAGTCATATATGGACTAGTAAACTTTAATAACTTAACTGTTGGCCCTTCAATTACGGTTGCAGGTTGGGCTTGGGTTTGGGCGGTTGAGGTGGCTCGTGTGTGTTTTTGTGTGTGTGTGTGTGTGTGTGTGTGTGTGGAGGGGGTGTATAGGGGATACCAGGGACCTGGTGGCACTTCTAATATGGTTGCACAGTCTTGTGATCCAGCTGTGCAAAAACTGACAGAATGCAATATCAAGCTGCCTGGTGTGGAAGATTTAGGAGAGTGTGCCTCATTTTGCACTAGTAAAGAAAAGATAACTGATAGGCTGTGTTGTCAATCTGTCTGCCTGTCTGTCTGTCAGTATTTTCTAAATCTCTGCTGTTCTAACCTTCTCTTTGTCTTTTATGCAGGTTGGAGAGTATTAACCCAGAAGAAAGTGATATGGTAAGCTTGACTTTGGCAGGGAGAATTCATGTGATCTTGGTTTTATGTTCTGTGCTAACTCAAAAATCTCACATGAACTTTCAAAATTGACATTCTGAGTGGTAAACAGTGGGAAAAGGGAATATCGCAACCATTCTTGTCATCAAATATTTTTTAAAGGACACAATAGGGCTACATTAAATGTTGAAGTGCAATAGCCATGTGTGTATGTGCACATCCAAATTTGCCATTTAGAGAGGATTTTATGAAATGTGTGTCAAGATTGTCAGGCACTCAGGTTTTGGTAGTCTGCTAAGCTGTGAGTGAATAAGGTTTCTTACAAAGCTTCTCCAGTTATATTTCCTTTGGTTTTATAATCGGGTATTTTTTTTATCAACACCAGATATGCCACTTTTTTAAATGATTGGGGGAAAAACGTGTCACCTTTCTCATTTTTTTAAGTTTATTGCCTATGGCCAAGTTCATTGGCTTTTGGCTTTGTAAGTTAATTGGCTGTGTTTTTACCTGGATTTCAGGACCTGGAAGAGCTGCTTAATCGAGTGAATAACGCAGACTCAGCTCTGAGCATCGAGCGTAACGGGGCGGCCATTTTGGAACGGCTACAGATGGCGAAGGAGCGGAGGGCAAAGATCACATCGGAGGAGATGAGGACGGTGATGGAGGAGAGGGACGCCGCCTTTGCCAGGGTAAGGCTCCTCTAAAACAGTGGTTCTTGACTGGAATAATCTTAGGACCCACAATTTTCACTTTTTTTCCTACACTAACCTTGGCGATTCAGATGTACAGAGCACTAAATCCACATCCTTTTATGAATCCTAAAATACCTTTTTGGCATGTAACCGTCACACTTGGTGTTGTATCAAGATACAGAACTATGAAAACCATGAAAGGCACTTAAACACAGCATAGCCACTAGTATTCACATTTTTGTTCCAATTCAAGATGGGTCTGAAACCTGTCTGTGATCTCCAAAACACGCAGATTTTATGACCCATGCAGGCTGATTTACGTCCCTGGCAAGCGCAAGGGTGCAGCAACGCAGTGTACTTTTTTTTCTTCAAACATCTCACATGTGTCTGTTGAAAGAGAGGCGAGAAACTCTTCTCCAGGCTGTGAGCCAAAACATGATCTGTGGATGGATGTGGGGGTTTCAAGATGGGTCCAGTGCTACGGCACATTTTGGTTGTTTTTTTGCGTGTGAGAGAATCAGTCTCCGCCATTGTCAGACATAAACTCTCCTTGCAATGCTATAAAACTATTTAGTCATTTAGCATTGTGTTCAGTGTCCTAATGCACTTTGCATTGCATCATCAAGTGTGCAGATTTTAACACATTGAGTGCCAGCCTTTGTTTTGGAATTTCATCGCTTGAATGCCATCCAGTTAAGTCAATTTTTGACATTTCTATGAACAGCCACAGAATGTTTTGTGTTAGATATACAGATACATTACAGGGGTTGTTTAAAAGCTGAGAATCTCAGCTTTCGATAGGTGAAACCGTATGTTTTCTAGGTGCCTGTAATCCCAAGTTAGCCAAACGCTAAGCGAGAGTTAGTTCTCCAAAAAATAGTTTTTTCCCCCCCCCCCCCCCTTGAAATGTCAAGGTCACGCTCCAAGAAGAGGTCCAGTTGTTTGATGCTTCGCTGTAATAACACTCAAATACTGTGTTGATAAAGTTCCCAGATGAAATATCCAAATCGTGGCTTTGTAGTAGTTTTGACTTTTTAGTAGTTTTCATGATCTTTGTCAGTTCTCTTCATCACAGTTACCAGTTACAAAATCACACAGAATGTGCATTCGAGTGTCAAGATTCAGAACTTTTACGAATACAGATTTTTTATGAATTGGGAGTCAACTCATGGGGAGTAATAAGTACGTACTTTTACATGATATGGGAGTCAATGTGTTAATGTAATTAACCCTACAATATCTCTCTCCCACTCACTTCCTGTCATGTTAACTACAGTATACTGTCAATAAAGGCAAATAATTAACTTAATTCACATGAAATTAAGTGACTAGCCACAAGAAAACAGGCCACAAGTAGGCCCAGGGTCATATTGAGTTACTTGTGTATTCTGGTAGTGCAGATTCCAAGCTTTACAACGATACCTTACACATGGGAATCTGGTAATATCTGATGAATTCAAGACTCTTGAAAGTGTTAACTTATTTAAGTGAAATAGAGAAATCGACTCTGAACGTTCCTGCCCATAGAAAAGACATGAAGTTAGCCCTTTTAAAGACAAAATGTTAGCTTTTAGATAAACCAATACTGTTTTCTGCAGCAATTGGGTAGCTTCTTTAAGACCTTGGCACATTCTGCAAAAAGATGAAAGCCACAATGAAGGATTTTTTAACATATATTTCATGGTGATTTTCTCAGTTTCGTTCTCAGAGACATGATTCTGGGTTTGAAATCCAATCTAATATTTAAAAGACAGAATGCAGTATCCACAAACTAGAGTCTAAAGTTGTGGACATTGACCTAAATGGGGAATATAAACAGTGCAGCAGTGCAAAAGATTGTACCCTTTTGTTTTTTTATTTAAAGATGTTTTATTTAAAATGTTTCCACCCCGTTCTTTGCTGAGGGAATAAGACCCCAGGTTAAGCCAGAGTAGAGTAGCATTTCGCTTGCAGATGAGACCCCATTTCTCTGCCACTGTGCCCTGTAATATAAAAAGTGAAACAGTGCAAAATATTGCACTCTTTTGTTCTATTTATTTTAATGGCATAAAAAGCCTCAGGTTAAATAAGAATAGCGCTCCCGGGCGAGCCCCCAGTACTCTGCAACCGTGCCCTGTTCTGTGGAGCAAGATGTTAGCACAGCTCTCAGTGTCGCACCTTGCCTGGAAAGGGTCAATCCTAACACTCACAGGCAGCCTGCACTTAACACACCATTGTTGTGTACCAAGTCAAGATCCCGATTCCACCACAGGTGGAAAAAAAATCAAAGACATCTCTTTAAATATTGACTTGTACTACACCTCGCTCTCTTTTTTTTACTTTCTCTCTCTCCCTCACACGCTCTCCGTGGCTCTCTCATCCAAGCTGTATCTCTCCTTCTGTGTCAATGTTTCTCTGCCTCTCTCCCTTTCTTTCCCTCTCCCTGCCTTCCTCCCTCCCAGTGTATGCTTTCCACACAAGGCATCGCTGGTTAACTATCTGCAAAATTGCATACATCTGTGTTTATTCTTAAATCATGATCTGATCATTGAATAAATACACAAACTGCTTAAATCACGTGTCGATACATACACTGCCACGCAACCTCAAATATTTGATATACCTTCCTTATGCACATATTTTGAGCGAAATGAAAACAAACAGGTGAATAGCCAAATATTGACACCCAGATATTATACATCATTGAGTTCAATAGCAGGCCATTGGAGGTGTTTGTCTGGGATTTCTCTGTTGATAAATAGACCAAGCATTACATCATGGGGTTTGTGTGTGTGTGTGTGCATTTGCGTGTGTGTGCCTGTGCGCTCCGATTGCGATAGCTCCCATTGTCTATATGAAGCGTTATTCTGTTGGTTCCAGCATCAAAAAATATGTTTTATAAAAATGGATTGTTTAATGTTTTCCTTCTTTAAAGTTTTTTTATTATCATTATTTATAACATGTGAAAGGGATCATTATTAGTTTATTTTGTCATGATAAGGAATGATGTAATCATAATAATGTAATCAAATGTAATACTAACTTTGAATTTGTTTTGTATGAGTTACATAAATAATCAGAGTCTCTCCTGGAGAAAAAAGGCATACATATAGAGTGAAGATACTTAATTCATTCATAAGGAAATTGAGGTCTCCAGCAGCAAATATCTTCTATATGTGCATTAAAATAAGGCTTTTAATGCATGCATATTTGTATTACACTGGATAATTATATGTGTTCAAAAAAAGAAAAGTAAATCAGGCCCTGCCGTGGCCAACCAGTAGGGCACTCGCCTGCCATGCGGCTGACCCGGGTTCGATTCCCGGCCCGGGTCCTTTGCTGACCCCTCCGCGTCTCTCTCCCAATTCGCTTCCTGTCCATCTCTCAGACTGTCATATCAAATAAAGTCGAAAAAGACCCCAAAAGATCTTTAAAAACAACAAAGAAAAAAAAGAAAAGTAAATCAAATGGAAAACAGGCAACATCTTCATCTCCACAACGTCCACCTTGGTTATTTTAAAAACAAATCTGCTCTAATGTGTTTTGGTTGCAGTGTGAGGGTTTGGTGTAATCCAATTACACTCAGAGTCAGGGAGCATTGTCACATTGGGCTGCATTCAGAGCAATGTGACGGAGACCGTGTCAATCACAGATCAGACTAGCTTGTCAAAGACACCACCGACAACCCATAGGCAGAAGAGGAAGAAATTCATCCATGTAGGTGGTCGCCGACTAGAAGAGGACTCCTCCTCTTCTTCCTCCTCCTCCTCTTCTTCCTCCTCCTCCTCCTCCTGCTCCTATGGTTTGAGATAGATTTATTCTTTCATTCTTTTTTTTTCTTCGGATTTGGGGAGGGAATATTTTTATGATTGGCATCCCCTCTTCCTTGCTGCGGTGTCTGCTAACTGCCCGTTGTCGTCGCCGCCACCGCTGCTGTGTGCTGTTTGGCTGCCTGGTAGCCGGCTGGCTCTGCGGGGAGATGGGCCCGGGTCTGTCTCCGGCGGAGCGCGGCGGGAATGAGAAAGGCAGGCAGGAGACGTGCAGAGAAGAAAGGCCTCGCGGCAGACGGAGCGGACGCTGAACAAATGCGCCTACATGGACTGCTCGCTGTGCTGGCCCGACTGCACCTCCTCGCCGAAGGAAAAAAGACAGCTGTTTCTTTTCTTTTCCTCTCTCTTCTTCCTCTCTCTGTCTCTCACTCTCTTCTGCCCTTTATTTCTTTCTTTCTTTCTGTCTTTCTTATTATCTTTCCTCTCTCTCTCTCTCTTTCTCTTTCTTTCTGTCCCACTTATTCACTCTTACCAACTCTCTCTCCTTCTCTCTCTCTCTCTCTCTCTCTCTCTCTCTCTCTCTCTCTCTCTCTCTCTCTCTCTCTCTCCCCCCATCTCCCTATGTGGCGCAGGGCTGATGCAGTGTGGAGGCGTGCACATATGGATGAATCTCCTCCTCAGATGCTGCTGCATGGGGAAGGGATGACATCTTAGGGACCTGACTCAAAATTGAGACTTCCTGTGGGCACAAACACTCTCTTGGGGTTGGCCAACGTCCCCCTGGCAGGTGCAGCGCCAGGATGTGGTGTGGCGCCGGTGTCATTTCAGGGGGGGTGGCGTGTGGTAGGGGGGTGGAGTGTGGGGGGGTCGCAGGTTT
Source organism: Engraulis encrasicolus (assembly GCF_034702125.1). Classification (NCBI taxonomy): domain Eukaryota; kingdom Metazoa; phylum Chordata; class Actinopteri; order Clupeiformes; family Engraulidae; genus Engraulis; species Engraulis encrasicolus. The sequence goes on along the minus strand of NC_085875.1, from coordinate 40,274,430 downwards.
TAACGTTACAGGTTTGTGATCCATTCGCCATCCATTCGCCATTTCAGAAAGCCCCAGTCCGGATGCCTCCAGAACTCAATTTAGACTGGTGATGCCTTCTCCTTTTAAAAAAGATAACTAGGTAAACAGCCTTTACAGCGTGTGGGCTTGAATATAGTAGTAGATGTAATGTAGGCTATTCTGGGAAAACCTGTATATTTTTGAAATGTTAAAATATTTTCTTTTTGAGTGGAATTGTCACTGGCTGGCCAATAACAACATTTGCTCATATCTTTTCCGAGCCGGTGGCCCAAGATCTTTTTTCTATTTTATGTTGGGTTATGTTGATTTTATTGGGTATGTTGCCAGCAAACAACATCAAGAGCATCAACAGCAGCTGAGAAAAAAGTGGAACAAACTGTTTGTAAGTTGCCCGAAAAACTGGTCCTGCGAGTTCAGGCAACCATAACCCAAGCCCAGTTTGATCTCCCGTGCCCTGGCAAAACTCTCAGGCCTGACACCAGCCCCCTCACAAACGTTGGCCCCAATTTCAACGGCAGCACGGCGAATGCGCACCGACTCTGGGGGTAATTTCGGAAGAGTGTTGCGCTCGCAAGGCCTAATCCTTTCCGAGGCCCGGCTGGCTGCACACTTCTATCCTTAAGGATTTCTTCCTCCCCTGCCGTTCCCCGCTATCCCCCTCTCTCTCACTCTCTTTCCCTTTCCATCTCTTCATCTCTCCGTCCTTTTTCCCTCTCTCTCTCTTCATCCATCCCTCTCTTCATCTCGAAGGGATTAGCCTACTGCGGCAGGCAGAGGGGCTGCTACATCCAACCGGCTGCTGGAATATGAAAAGCTGGATAAGTGTCGGGAGACATAAATCTTTTCCTTTTCCTCTCTCTCTCTCTCTCTCTCTCTCTCTCTCTCTCCTTCTCTTCTTTTTGCCTCTTGCTATCCCTCTCTAATTCTCTCTCTCTCACTGACTCACTCAGTCTATCCCCCCTTCTCACTCACTCCGTCTATCTCTCCCTCTCTCCGTCTCTTTCATGCTTCTGCAGTCTCCAAAATGGAAGGTGTGGGGAGTGGGGGGAATGGGTATGGTGTAGGTGATGGGGGGGCTGGGATGGGAGCCGGATTTGATGCTGGTTCTTTGCACTCATCTGACGTGCGTTATTGAATTTCTTCCTCCTTTTAGATCTTGATATAGAGTGCCAGCAACGTAGACGCTGAGCAGAAAATGAAGTCAGTCATCTCCCACTGAATTACAGCTCTGATTGTCAGTTGAGATTTCTCCTCCCTCGTCCATTTTTTTCCCTTCTTCTTCCTCTTTTTAATTTGCACTCATTCGTTTGCCAGGAAGTGTGCTCTCCTCTGGAACCAAGAGGCCAAATGAATTTTTCCCTGTCTTAATTAACACCAAACACCCTCTCTCTCTCACACACACACACACACACACACACACACACACACACACACACAATGATTTTTCACTCTTTGATATGATTGACAGGCTCACTCACTGAACTCTTGTCCACCAAAAAAAGAAAAAAAAATCGACAGCTTGAACTAGGCTAATGTGTCTGCGTGTCTTCACACACCATTTCACCTCCCGCCCGACACTATTTTGAGGTTTTGGGGGACGGGCGCAAGTGGAGACGTAGCAGAGGGGGTCAGAGGGGTGCTGTGGAGCAGAGGGGTTGATGGCAGTACACCACAGCAGGGTATTTGGCCGAGCGTTGTACCTCACGCCCCAGAAAGACTCCACTCCCCACTCCTCTACTGCTCTGGCTGTGGCCACTGGTGCTGCGATGGGAAGGGAGGCCGACAGAGGTGGAGGACAAAAGGGTCAGTAGTCCCAAGGGCAGGGCCGGGGGGGCAGGGGGGGGCAGTTTTGGGTCCTCATTACATTGAGTATATATTGGATGGGTGGGGATGGGCTCTATTGAGTCTTTATTACATTGCAATGGGTGGGGGCAGTATTGGGTCGTCATTACATTATATGTATTGAGTGGGGATGGGGGGCCCTTTCAGAGGACTTTTCCCTGGGCCCGGCCAAAGCTTTCAGCGGCCCTGCTGGTGCCCAGAAATGAGTAAGAAGCAGCTCCCACTCCTCTGCTGCTGATGCTGCCTGGGATGGGGACCCTGTGCGTTGCGCTCCCAAACATCTGTTGCCGCAGGGCCATAACTCAGGCTGACACTAAAGAGGAGCTGTGTGTTTTGTCTGGAGGCCGGCCGTATTATTTTAGTCTGCAGAGGAAAAGGACAGGCGTTGGGAAGCAGGGGTCCGAGAGGCCCGCTGAGCCCTGTGCAACTGCATGTGTGTGTGCGTGCATGCGTATGTGAGAGCGAGCCAGCGAGAGAGAGTGTGTGTGTGTGTGTGCGTGTGCGTGTGCGTGTGTGAGAGAGAGCCAGCAAGTGATTATAGCCAGTTGTGAACATAAGCAATTGCAAGTAGTGTGTGTGTGTTTGTGTGTGTGCAATCGAGTGATTTCAGTTTGTGTGTGTTTGCGCGTGTTTTTGTGTGTCCGAGCGATTGCGGGACTTGTGTGTTATGTTTGCACGGGCAAAGCCGAAGAGTCGTCAGGCAAAGGCAGCTGGACGTCGGAACATTCGGCGGGGCTTCACTCGCTCGCACAGTCGCTCCCGTCGCTCTCCAAGGCACAAGCTTAGGACCGAAGAGAGTGTGTGTGTGTTTGTGTGCGTGAGCGTGAATGTCTTGAGAAGAGGGATGGGTGGATGGACGACGTGGTGGAAAGAGGGAGAGAGAGAAGGAGAGAGAGAGAGAGAAACAAGCAGGAGAACAGTTTGCATTCCCGACGAGTGTCCTCCTCCCGGCGTGGAATGTGCACACGGAGGAGGGGGAGAGCAGAGAGCGTCGACCGGCTGGTCGGACGGACGGCACATATGGAGCGCTCTAAAACATCCCCTGGCCCTTAGAATAACACCAGCGCCAGCCCCCGGCCCCGGCCAAGCCAGCATCCGAGTGGTCACCGGTGTGTTTGTAGTGTCTGCCCGCCTGCCTCCCTCCCTTGCCCGCCTGTCTGTGTCACGGTCCGTCTGTCAGTACAAGCTGCCGCACTGTGGAGGGGTGTGTGTGGGGAGGAGGAGGAAAAAAAAGAGTGAGCGAGGGAAAGAGGGAGGGAGGGAGGGAGAGGAGCAAAGAAGTAAAGAAAACATGACGTTTTTTAGAGGCGAAGGAGCGCAAAAGAGGCAGCCGCTGAATGATTCAGCATCATTTTAAAAACATTCCAGCCATCACGCTGTCCCCCTGTCATGGCCCTCTGAACTCTCTCTCCTTCCACATTTTAGTTAGTACTAGGTTTAAGCAGAGACGTTCTTAATGCAGAATAGAGAATCTTTGGTTTAAGTCTAACCAAATCTCTTATATATACACGTATATATCTCTCAATATTGTTGATCCAAAACAGCACACTTGAGAAGATATGTGAAGTAGCACTCCTGACTACCACACTCTTCTGTATGTGGGTATATATGCATGGAATGTTTACTATTTAACATATTTCAACTACACATAAATATTTTATTGGTTCAACTATGTGGTAGTTATATTACGATTTATTCTACATTTCTCTTGCATCATAAGAGAGACATGCCCTCAATGGTGTCAATGCACTACAAGAATGAAAATTAAGTTTCAGTTCAAATCAAGTCATTTGTTACTTGGTTTTTTAACCCATTATTCGTTGTTGTCCTCGGTCACTGGTTTCAAACCTCTTCTCCGTCTCGTCCTTTCACAATGGATGTGTTCACTGTAGTGGTGCGATTGTCTCTCGACCAAGAGTCCTATAGGAACTGCAGAACTTGATCGTTTCAGTAATAATGTAACTAGAGAAAGTTGTGTTCTGAAAATGTTGAAAATGATCAAATTTTGGTTTTGTGTTGATAACTACGGCTTATCCCAAAGAAGAAAAACTTGAAAAATGAAAGCATGTTGGGCTAATCATTTTCTTCTCGTACAATGTTTAAAAAGAAATAGGATACTTAATGTGAATGATATGTGGTGTAAGAAAAGGACTATTTCACAGTGTTATTAGAGTAGATTGAACACATAATGACTGGACTGTAAATGGTGTGTTCAGTAACCATAATTTGCTTGCCTGATATGCTTACATGGTGAAACCGAGCGAGGAAGGGGGAGACGAGGGAAGACGATGCTGGTTGGCTTTTTCCAGGTTTCCCTGTAACTGACTTGTAATTTTACCTACATGTACTGTACAGTAATGTTCTCTCTCTCTCTCTCTCTCTCTCTCTCTCTCTCTCTCTCTCTCTCTCTCTCTCTCTCTCTCTCTCTCTCTCTCTCTCTCTCTCTCTCTCTCTCCCTCTCCTCAGTGCAAGCGGCTGGAGCAGGATCTTCTTCATGCACGAGAGCAGAGCCAGACCTCAGCAAACAACGCCACCCGACACCTGCCCACCGAAAACAATCAGGAGCGCGTCCGCAAAGTAAATGTTCCCCTCGCCAGGAAGATTCTCCTCCTTAACCTCGCCTCTCCCTAATGCGCTCTCTCTCTCTCTCTCTCTCTCTCTCTCTCTCTCTCTCTCTCTCTCTCTCTCTCTCTCTCTCTCTCTCTCTCTCTCTCTCTCTCTCTCTCTCTCTCTCTCTCTCTCTCTCGTCTTTTGTCTCCTTCTCCCTACTCTTCATTTTTTAAATGAGGAGGCAGTAAGACCCAGGTAACCATCTCTATTTCCCTCTCCCTGTCTCTGTCTGTCTCTGTCTCTAGTCCTCTATAGCCTTTCTCTCTTTCTCTCTCTGTCTTTCTATCCTCTCTCTCTGTCTTTCTACTCTCTCTCTCTCTCTCTCTCTCATCTGTCTCTCTCATCTGTCTCTGTCTCTCTCTCCTGCCTCTGTGACTTGTCCTTTGTCTGCTTGTCTCGTAGCCTCTGCTTCTCTCTCTCTCTCTCTCTCTCTCTCTCTCTCTCTCTCTCTCTCTCTCTCTCTCTCTCTCTCTCTCTCTCTCTCTCTCTCTCTCTCTCTCCACCACTCTCCCAGTTCCTACTGGAATACGTGGGCTGTGTACACTGTCACCCAGCACACTGTGGCGCCTGTTTGCCAACACTGTTGTCTTTTCAAAACCTGCACCCACTGCACCACCACCACCACCACCACCTCACCACCCCACCACCCCACCCACTCTGCATTCTGGTATGGCATGGGGGAAGGAGAGGAGAGGAGGAGGAAGTCAGTGGGGTGCTCTCCTTAGACAAGCACCCCAGCTTGCATTGTCCACCACCCCCCGGGCAACATCAGAACATGTTTCATTTATTAGTCCACACAAGTCCATTGGTGGTCGCCCTTTGCAGGTAACTAGTGGGATTGTTTGACCCAACAGGTTGCACATGCGGTGTTGGAAGTGGGGTTTGTTTAGATGGACCATGTTGAAGGCCGTGCTTGACTCACGGTTCGGAAGACACGGCTGTTGGTCGCCGGGGTGAGGGGAACGTGACGGGCTGCTGTCGTCACTCAGGGGGTCAAGGTAAATACTGGGGCCCCCCGTCTTGAACCCCCCTCGCCTCTCCCCGACTGGCTCATTGAATTTATCAGAGGGGGTACTAACCCATCTCCCCCCACCCCACCCCACCCCATCCCCATCCCTCCATTCCCCCAATGCCTGGGCCCACGTAAAAATTCAGAGTGGGGTCAGTGTGGGCCTTTGATTCCAGAGCCAAGTCAACAGTAGCAGGGGCAATGAGACC
>NC_085875.1:40251239-40263739 GCF_034702125.1 Engraulis encrasicolus | reverse complement strand
AGCATGGTGCAGATTACAGTTTAATTATTTCATCCAGCCCTGTAGCCACCTCCATCTCAGTGATTGATCATTGGGAGGTACTACATGTGCAGTAGATGCTTTCTTTCCCTATATCTTTCTCTCTCCCCCTTTCTCCTTTTCTTCTCTCTCTCCATCCCTCTTTCTCTCGTCCCTTTCTCCCTTCGTTCAATCTCTCCATCCCCACCCAGCTTCTCCCAATCTCTTTATGCCCAACTGGGTGTGAAAGGCCAACCGCCACCTCCCTTCCTGCTCTCCTTATATCACCTCTCCTCGTCTCACCCTCTGCTCGTCTCACCCTCTCCTCGTCTCACCCTCTCCTCTCCTTTCCTCTCCTCTCTTCTCTCTCTCCTCTCCTCTTCTCTCCTCACCCTCTCCTCTCCTCTCCGCTCCTCTCCTCTCTCTTCACCTCTCTCCTCTCCTCACCCTCTCCTCTCCTCCTCTCTCTCTCTCTTCACCTCTCTCCTCTCCTCACCCTCTCCTCTCCTCCTCTCTCTCTCTCTTCACCTCACTCTCTCCTCTCTGCTGCCAACAAATGTCCTTCCTCAAAGGTTAAGGTACATTCACCCCCCACCCCCCTTACCAGCCCTTAATCACACCAGGTCAGCAGTCTCTCTCTCTCTCTCTCTCTCTCTCTCTCTCTCTCTCTCTCTCTCTCTCTCTCTCTCTCTCTCTCTCTCTCTCTCTCTCTCTCGCAGTTCCAGGCGGCCTCATTTGGGTAATATTGTAATGAACCTGGCGGGCGTAATACATATGATTAAAAGGTGCGGGGGGCTTTGAAGTTTTTCCTCCAGCCCGGGTGCTCTCTCTCTGTCGCGGCTGGAGAAAAGCACATATTGACACAGGAGGTTAGCCTCTTTTTGATGTGCTCTTTGACTTTCGGGACCCGCGCTACTCGGCGCCCGTAATTAGCATGGCTTCCAGTGTGGCTGCCTGCTCTCTTCAGGGGCAAAGGTCCGGATGAGGCTACTAGACCCAGGGAGCTGCGCGCACAGGGATGTCTCTCTCTCTCTCTCTCTCTCTCTCTCTCTCTCTCTCTCTCTCTCTCTCTCTCTCTCTCTCTCTCTCTCTCTCGCGCTCGCTCACTCTTTCTCTCGCTCACTCTTTCTTTATCTCTCTCTCTCTCTCTCTCTCTCTGTCTCTGTCTCTCTCGCTCTCTCTTTCTCGCTCACTGTCTGTCTCTCTGCCCCTCTCTCTCCCCTCTCCAACCCCTCTCCCCTCTTTCTTGCCCTTCTCTGTACCCCATCCCTGCATACATCCAAAGGGTAAGGGCATGAGGGTGCCAGCCCCCGGCCTCTCATCCTCTCATCCTCTCCCCTGACCCCAGCCACAGCATCCAACGTACGCATGACTAGAGGGAATTAATGCATACCAATTGGCCGACCCACGGAAAGGCATTAGTTTGTTATTCTCAAGCCCTGAATCTCCTGCCATTTTGTCACGATATATTATTATCACTTGGAATGGAATTTAAAATGGATTCATGTCAGGGTATTTTGCCATTTATGAGATTCTGGGTTATATATTAACTTTTGTTCTTTAACATGCATGTACAGTAATACCTGAACAAAACGGCTCAACTGCCGTTTTTTTGCCGTAGTTTATGAATGTGGCACATTGGTAGACTGCACCACTAGACCTCAATATCTTTATTATTCCCTGCAGTTGGACGCCAACCATTTACATCAGGTGGTATGTAGCTATTATGAGAATTATTGCTGTAGAGGATATTTCAGCCTAAGATTAAACATATTAAGTAAGCCAAACGATTAATTCATGATTACACTTATTAAACCTCTCAAAGAAAGTCAGAAAAGTGGACCTACGGCCAAGAAATTTGTTCTGAAACACCTAAACCTTTCGCACTGTATCCATCTCTCAACCTTTAAAGTGGTTGGCCATAACTGGTGCAGAATGTTATCTAATATCTAATATCTAACTAGTTCCTATTGAAAACTCCTATCCTCGCTCCTTATCTTGTTCATATGTAAACCTCCATTTCCTGAGGTGAACAGGCAGCTGTGTGCTTCGCCTGGTGTGTTTGATGCTTGTGTGGTTGCCATGCGTAAATGAGTTGTTGACAGGTGTTTTGGCCGGTTACCTGAGTGACATTGAGAGAGGGTTTAAATGGAACGTTGAGGTGAGCGATTGTTCCCTGCTCTTGGGCCACCTATCGTGTGTGTGTGCGTGTGCGTGTGCGTGTGCGTGTGCGTGTGCGTGCGTGCGTGTGTGTGTGTGTGTGTGTGTGTGTGTGTGTGTGTGTGTGTGTGTGTGTGTGTGTGTGTGTGTGTGTGTGTGTGTGTGTGTGTGTGTGTGTGTGTGTGTTTTTGTGCGTGTGTGTGTTTTTGTGCGTGCATACGTGCGTGCTTGTGTTTGTATGGGCTTGTGTGTGTCTGTGCATGTGCGTGCACATGTGTGTGCGTGTGTGTGTGTGTGTGTGTGTGTGTGTGTGTGTGTGTGTGTGTGTGTGTGCACGCGTTTGCCAGTGTGCATGTATGCGTTTGTATGCATGTTTTGTATTTGTGTCTGTGTTTGTGCATACGTGTGTGCGCTTATTTCTGTACAGCACTGTTATCACAACTGTGCCGTATTGTGGTAGCCTCCACCCAGGGTTGCCCGATAAGGCACGGATGCAGCAGCTCCATTCATCAGTCTAATGAAAGAGCTGGGTACTGCACTGTACGTGTGAAATGACATGAGGTGACTTGACCTTACAGTCAAATTCTAAATTCATGTGTAACACACACACACACACACACACACACACACACACACACACACACACACACACACACACACACACACACACACACACACAGACACACACAGACAGGCACACACAGCTTTACCTGATTGTGTATGAGAGAGAGAGAGAGAGAGAGAGAGAGAGAGAGAGAGAGAGAGAGTGTGAGGTAGAGAGAGTGAGGTAGAGAGAGAGAGAAGTCTAGTTTAGTGTAGTGTTCCTCTTCCTGTCCCTCTTATCATTTCTACTGTAGTAGATTGCAAGTGGTTTTCAGTGGGGGCAGCCGGGCTGTGCTGTGGGTGTAGACGGCTGCCATTGTCTCTGCCCAGCTGCTAGCAGACGGGAACGATCAATACATCTGTTTCAACGGCTGCTTATTAGCTGGGAAAGTCTTTGTGTGTCTGTGTTGTGTGCGTGTGCATGTGTGTGTTTGTGTGCGTGTGTGTGCAGTCGGGAGACGGAATCTCCATAAGCTGGCTTTACCAAGCCTTCTCAAGCAACACCCCCAGTTTGCTGGCTTCTCTGGCTCTTCTTTTCGGTTCATCTCCCTTTTTACTCTTCTGTCTGTTTTTGTGTCTAGCTATCTCTGTCTCTGTCTGTCTCTCTTGCCATCTCTCTCTCTCTTTCATACTCTCTTTGTCTCTCTCTGTCTATGTCTCTGTCTCTCTGTTTCTCTCTCTCTCTCTCTCTCTGTCTCTGTCTCTCTCTCACCGTCTCTCTTTCTCTCTCTCACCGTCTCTCTTTCTCTCTCTCACCGTCTCTCTCTCTCTCTCTCTCTCTCTCTCTCTCTCTCTCTCTCTCTCTCTCTCTCTCTCTCTCTCTCTCTCTCTCTCTCTCTCTCTCCCCCCATGTGACATAGCAGAACACAGCTATGGGTGCAGAATAGAGGAACAGAGATGAGTCCTGTGTGTACATGCCTGTTAGGAGTAGAATGAATATAAACTAAAGATATAAGTTTCTGTTAAAGATAAGAGGTGGTCCTGTCTAACACAGCCGTTAAAATATCCCGTCATAAAGTCTGGCCGGGTGTGTGATTACGGTTGCCAACACCATGAAGTTATCTTGTATATGATATCACATCTAGTCTAGGAAATGGCATTACTGGTCATTATGGCGGCTTAATCATATTTTGTATATCATTTTGGATATAGTATATCATTTAATGATTCATACAGTGAGTCCAATATGTATTTGATCCCTTGCTGATTTTGTTGGTTTGCCTACTAACAAAGATATGATCAGTCAATAAATGTTATGATAATATGTATTCTAATATGGAGAGACAGAATATCAAAAAGAAAATCCAGAAATTAACTGAAGAGAATATATATTAATTTATTTCCATTTCATCGAGCAAAATAAGTATTTGATCCCCTGCCAACTGATTACAGTTCCGGGCCCACAGACCAGAGTGGCACTTCCGATCAACTTGTCATCTGAATTAAAGACACCTGTACATACTAACATGCATAAAAGACACATTGAATCAGCAGAATCAGTCCATAGTATGAGTGAATCAGTCACACTCCAACCTCACTAGCATGGGAAAGACCAAAGAGTGGTCAAATGATATCAGGGACACGATTTTAGACCTGAACAAAGATTAAATGGGCTGCAAAGCCACAAGAAAGAGACTGGGTATTAATGACCCAGCTGTTGATGCATTTCTTCCAAAATTTGAGGAATACAAAATGACTATCCATCAGCCTGTCTGGGGTTCTATACAAGATTTGACCTTTTGTAGGGATTTGATAATCATGAGAACAGAAAGAAATCACCCTAGAGCTGTACGGGATGAACTAGGCAATGATATCAAAGCTACTGGGACCAAAATCACTGAGAAAACTACAGGTAGCACTTAATGCCACAGAGGTTTAAAATCCTGTAGTGCACACATGGTACCTCTACTTCAGAAGGAACCTGCGCAGTCCCACTTGAGGTTTGCCAACGGACATCAGACTGGTTTAGGATATGATAAGGAGGTGCTGTAGTCAGATGAAACCAAAATCAAGCTGTTTGGCATTATCACAATTCAATGTGTTTTGAGAAAGAGTACCACTGTCTATGATCCCAAGAACACCCTCCTCACCATCATGCATGGAAGTGGTATCATTATGGTTTGAGGGTGTTTGTCTGGCCAAGGCACAGGACAACTTCACATCGTCAATGAATGGATGGAGGGAGACATGTAATGTGCAATCCTGAGTGCAAACGTCCTTCCCTCCACCACTACACTGATGGGTGGGCCATTGTTGGATCTCCCAACATGACAATAATACACAACATACAGTCAAAGCAACGAAGGAATGGCTCAATAAGAAGCATATTAAAGTCGTGAAGTGGCCTAGACAGTCTCCAAATATTAACCCTATAGTAATTCTATGGAGAGAACTGAACCTCCCATTTGCCAAGCTACAGCCACAAACTATTAAAGTTTTAGAGATAATGTGCAAAGAGAAATGGGCAAAAATAGTTTCTACTATATGCACAAACATTGTCATTAACTAAAAGAAGCATCTAACCTCAGTGCTAGAAAACTAGGGCTTTGCCACAAAGCACTTTATCTTCTTTAGCTAGAGGGGTCAAATACTTATTACCCTAAATTAAATACAAATAAATTAAAATATATTATTTTAAGTTATTTTCTGGAATTTCTTTTTGATATTCTGTCTCTCCATGTTTGAATACATATTATCATAAATTTATAGACTGATCATGTCTTTATTAGTGGGCAAACGGGCAAAATCAGCAAGGGATCAAATACATATTGGACTCACTGTATTATCACTTTCTGTGGATATTGTAATATACCAAAACAGTTTTATAAAATGTTAATATGAAAAATGAAATTAAACTTTATTACACTGTACCTAATAAATAAAGAGTGCAGTAAAATTTAGTGTGTAATAACATGTCATATTATGTACTTACGCTGTACCTTGGAGTTAGGTACATGTAGCGTACGTCCATAATATTGCTTATAGATGCATGCAATTACACTAGAAAAGACCATAAAATGGAGACAATTTAGAGAGTACATTGTGACACATGTAGGAGTGGTTTCAGTTAGCTGTTGAATGTGGAGACAGACTTGGTGTCTGTTGTGGTTTCTCTGTTTGTTTTTGAGTGTCATCAGCTGAGTGCATTATACAAAGTTAGGGGATGCCCTTAGGCTAAATGTGCAAAACACAAATCATAAATCTGCTTTGACGTTTTTCATTGAAATCTTGTGTCTGTCTCTATCTGTCTCTCTCTTTCTCTCTTTCTGGGGAGGTGGTTTTAAATGTGTAATTGGGGGGGTGGGGGTGGGGGGGATACCACTCACATTGGATTGTAAGTGAAGGATGATTTGTTTGTAAGATGACGCACAGATGGTTAAATAAACAAGTGTTCAATCTCTCTTTCTGTCTCTCTGTCTGTCTCTCTCTCTCACTCTCTGTCTCTGTCTCTCTCTTTGTGTGTGTGCGTGCGCGTACTTGTGTGTGTGTGTGTGTGTGTGTGTGTGTGTGTGCGTGTGTGTGTCTCCAGGAGGAGTTGGAAGCGGTGCGTAGGGAGAGAGATAAAGCATTGGAGCTGTGCCAGAGACTAGAGGAGGAACTGCAGTCACTCCGCCTCCTACACAGGTGAGTAACCATCACATCACACCACATTCATTCATTACCTCTGCTAAGGAGGTCATGCTATTTTCCCCAAAAGACAGAGAATGCCCACACATCAGTAGTGGAGGTGCTGGACCAAAGGGATGAAAACTAAAAAGAAATGATAAAGGAACATAACATTGATCAAAGAACTAACTGTCCAAAATGTCTATTAAACGTTTGGGAGCATTGATCAGCATTGACCTTTATCATTTATTTTAAATAATTTTCCCCCAGGTTTTATTTGTGTGTTACTATCTTACCATTTCTCTCTCGCTCTCTCTCTCTCTCTCTCTTTCTCTCTTTCTCTCAGACAAAAACACACATATACAAACAGACCCCCAAAATACACATGCTCAGACACATCCACACACGACTTGACAAAGTGAGCATGCACACACGGGCCACCCCGCTAAATACACACACACACACACACACACGTGTACAAATATGCTCACACGAGTATGTGTACAGACACATACACAGTGCTATCAAACCACAAACTTAAACTTTAATACTCACATAGAACAATAACCTGGCCCCACAAGTACAAACACCACCACCCCTACACACACACACACACGCACACGCACACACGCACACACACGTGCGCGCACACACACACGTGCGCACACACGCACAGCTTTCCAAAACACACTCTAAGACACGATTAAACAATACCATGTCACAGGACCTGTAAATCCACAAATATTTAAGTGGATTTTTTAAAATACAGGTTTAATAATCATGCAAATACATATGGACACACCCGATACTGTTTGTTTAACTGTCATTATCATAACCGTGAAATCTAATCTGTCCATCAAAGTTTCAAGTAACCGGCCAGTTGAAAAGGAAGCAGTCGGTGCTTTCCCGTCTTTATCTTCTAACCATGCGCATCTTCAGCGTCACAGAGAGGCTCCATGCCCAACCTTCTTTTATTTCTCCTCCGTTTTCTATTTTAACTTTCTTAATAACGGCACCTTGCCACTTCTGCTGCTTCTTCTTCTTCCACTTATTTTTTTCTTCTCTCTCTTCATCTTTCGTCATTACAGCCCTCTTATTAAAACCACCAAACATTCGATGTGCCACACACACACACACACACACACACACACACACATGGTTCACACGGCCCACACGTCCACCGCCCCAGCGATCTTATATTATTAACTTCTGAAAACGACTCTCTCTCCCCCCCCCCCCTCTCTCTCTCTTTATTTGCATTGGTTTGGAAGACAGAAATAGGCACCTGCAAGAAAAGAGTTAGTTCGGGTGTGGGTGTTGAGGAGAGCTTGGAGCAGCCAATAATAACAACATTTTCATAAATATTTATCATTATTGAGAAATAAAATGTCATGTAGAAAAGGATGCAAAAAAGCGAAAGGCAGACATGTATAAAGAGACAGAGGGAGGTGCCAGTAAAGTTGTCACATTGTTGTTTAGATGGTTCAGAATTCAGCCATCATCGTTTGAAATTATTCCAAGGAAATGATGGCAAGAGTTGATTGTCTCCGGCACGTGATTTGCTCTGCTTTGCAACGGTAACATTTGTGTTTTGGAGTCGCTTGGCCTGCGTTGCGGAAAACCACAGATTGCCAGTTAAACGCATCAGACTTTTACCCATTTCTAAACATTGGTATTAGTTTCCCTCGCTGTTACCTCTTTGTCCAATGCTTGGATGGCAAATAATGTTTGGCCTTTTCCTTTGCCACGAAACCGCAGGTTGATGGATTAGGTTGTGCAAATACGTTTGGCAGAGAAACTAGCCGTTCTGGTTTCGGGAGCGCGGATCCGGTTTTGAGATGTTCCCGTATCCTTCTTCCTCTTTTTCTGAAGCCTCATCTTTATCTTACTGATCTTCTGTTGTCTGTTTGACTGTTTGTGTCCTGGAAACACACAGACACAGACGCACATACACACCCATCGTACCACACACGCACACACTGTCGCGTTTTTTCCCCTTGTCACACACAAGGATCCCATGTTTGAGAACTGGGGGGTTGGGTGTCTCTCACCATCAGGATATCATTGCACATCCATCCCCAAAAAACGCCCTAAAACTGATCTATACCCTGAAAACGGGCCATTGTATTCACACACACACACACGCACACACACACACACACACAGGGAGACATTTGCCTTGTGCCTTGTGGTGGGATGATGCTCCGCCGTAGTGACTATCAGGGGGACGCCTGTGGTGCAGGACCTTCAGAGGAGAGAATCCTTCCAGCCCCTAACAAAGCCCAGAAGATGCCTCTGTCTTGTTTGCTCTGAGGATTCCACGCCACCCCAACCCATCCCCTCCCCACCTCGCCACCTCACCACCCCTCTATTCTGCATTGTGTTTGCAGGATAACAGTCAGGCTAAGTCAGATGAAAGGGACCAAAACAGACATACGGGAAAGCGAAAAAAGAGCGACAGAGAAAGAGAAAGAGAGAAGGACAGAGGGATGAGAAGTTAAAACGGGGGGTGGAGAAGGGAAGAGAGAGATTTGGGGAAAAGGTCTGGGAAACTGACTGACTGGGTCAACCGCTCCCCCCTCACCTCTTTCACAGAGCGGCCCACGCCACATGTAGCAAGTAGACAGACACCCCGTAGATTTAAAATAGCAACAAATCTCGACAAAGACAAGGGGGCTGCAGGAAAAAGAGGCAAAAAAGGATGAATAAACGTCGCAGAACTTTCTATGACTGTCGACTCGGTGGTTTAATGAGTTGGGCTTGGCCAGAGGGGCTGAGGCCAGTTGGGGCAGACGCTGCTTTGTTTGACTGGGAGCCAGAATTGAGCAGAGCAGAGCAGAGCTGAGTTGAAGAGGAGAGAGGCATTTATGAAGCCCAGACAGGGCCACCATCACACATTAACGCCCCCCTGTCTCTCTCTCTCTCTCTCTCTCTCTCTCTCTCTCTCTCTCTCTCTCTCTCTCTGTCTCTCTCTGTCTCTCTCTCTCTCCTTGTCTCGGTTTCAGTCTCAGCCACATCCCCCAGGGAGAGACTATTTGCGCACACACATATGGACACCAACACACACACATCCATACACACACACACACGCACACATACGGAGGCTGTGTTGTGTTCCCCTGGGAGAAACCATTGCACACACACACACACACACGCGCATGCACAGTCACTCACCCGCACCACCCCGTCTCATTATCACGCCTGGCCTCACACTTAACACCTGAAATTCAATAGTCGTTAAGAGACATTAGGCCGTCCTGCCACTCCACAGCGATGACACAAGGGGCTAAAGGGCTTTACTGAGGACTGCACTGCTGCTCAACCTCAGGATGCTGCCTGGTAGCTCCAGTAGCCACTTAGTATATTATGTGTTTTATTTATATCAATTTAGTCCGTTATATTATTGTCAATTTCCACATTTTTGGTTCATGAAAAGCTTTTTTTGGTGTTGCTTTTGTTTTTAACTCTGGTGATGGCTAAAGGGCTATATTGAGGACTGCGTTGCTGCCATCATGCCTGCCTGGCTCCGCTGACCACCACTGAATCTCCCTGCGTTTAGTCTTTTGTGTGATAGTTGTGAAGTATCGTTATCTTCATTTTGTTCAATGTTAATATTTTTGGTTCTTTTTATTCATTCATTTTATTTTTCCATCAGGATAGTAAGAGAGACAGGAAACAAAAGGGGAGAGAGATCACACAAATGTGATCACACAAATCCATTTGTTTTTATTGTGTTTTGAATTGAAAACTTTAACTTCCTGTTACTTTCCAGTCATTGTATTTAAAATATATATATATATATCTTAGTATTTGTGCCTGTCCTTTAAAAAGGCTGTGGCAGTGTCTGGCCATTCCTTTGAGCATGTGCTACTAGATAATCAGTGGTAGCGGCAGCAGTGCCAGTGGAGCTGGGCTAATGGGAGAGATATGGCTATTAGAGCGCTTGTTTACACAGATAAAAGTCAGGTGACCAGGAAGTGGCACCTGGCTCACAGTCAAAGACAAACACACAACAGTGTTGCACTCTGCTTCACACACACATAGAGACACAATTGCACACAAACTCGCAAAACATGGCACAGGCAGACACGCACACGCGCGCACACAAACATGTGTGCGCGCACACACACACACACACACACACACACACACACACACACACACACACACACACACACACACACACACACACACACACACACACACAAGGGAAACAGACAAACAAAACAAGGACAGCACACAAGCACACACACACACGCACACACAAGCACACAAGCATACAACAAGGAAAACACACACAGACGCACACACACACACACACACACACACACACACACACACACACACACACACAGACGCACACACACACACACACACACACACACACACACACACACACACACACACACACCAAGCAGCCGGTCCGCCACCAATCAGCCTGAGTTAGCCAGCAGATCAGTCTCAGCCTCAGTCTCGGCCCCGGCCTTGCAATCTGTGCTGCAAAATACATTTGGCGGATTGTCTGCAAACCCAACACAGCAAGCCAGATCCAGAGGAACAGCAAGGAGCTGGGGTAGAGGGGCCATGGCGCACGGCTAGTGTCCTGGCAATGCGCACACATGCACACACACACGTTCACAATATCACACGCATGCACGCGCGCACACACACACACACACACACACACACACACACACACACACACACACACACCGTACATGCAGAATGACACACACACACACACACACACACCGTACATGCAGAATGACACACACACACACACACACACACACACACACACACACACACACACACACCGTACAAGCAGTAAGACACATGCGCACACATGCACACACTACACATTCCCATCCCAAATTCTCATTTCCCACCCCCTCCCCTGACCTAAATTGGTTCCAGTGCTGGGCACACTAGGCAGACAGGTAAAAGCAGCGGCAGCACCAAATGGAAAAACATAAGGAAGCAGAAATCAGACTTTGTTGCAGAGGGAAGGAGGTTAGAAAGGGAGGGAAAGAAAGAAGGTGAACGAGCCATCTTGAACCTGTCATGTGTTGGTGAGCGGAGTGATTGATTTGTGTAAGGTACAGGTCAGGTTGAGGCGTGGTCGTCTTGTTTGCTCACCCCACTAAAAAGGTTGCTCTGGAGAAGGTGTGTTTGTGTGTCTGTGTGTGTGTGTCCGTGTGTGTGTGTCCGTGCGCATGTGTGTTCATGTGTGCCTGCGTCTACCTGTGTATGTGACTGCATAGATGTGTGTGTGTGTGTGTGTGTGTGTGTGTGTGTGTGTGTGTGTGTGTGTGTGTGTGTGTGTGTGTGTGTGTGTGTGTGTGTGTGTGTGTGTGTGTGTGTGTGTGCGTGTGCGTGTCATGTGTGGTAACTGGTATGTCCCCCCGCACCCCAAACTGTCCCCCCACCACCCCCAGTGTTTTGACCTCAGTGTTTGGCGAGAGGGCAGGAGATAAGTCTCGATTAAAAGGATATTTTACATATCCTCCCAGAAAGCACGCCCCTGCCCTGGTTAACCATTAAGCCCAGAATGCTCAAAATCTCAGGCCAGGTACATTGGGAACCAGTGCCCTTGATTAGAAGAACTGATTACACCAGTTAATGGTTAACGCCACTGCCCAGACTTGCTTTACAGTGCTCTATATCTCTCTTTCTCTGGATTTCTTTTTCTGTCTCTCTATCTCTCTCTGGTTCTCCCGCTTTTGCTCCCCCTCTCCGTTTGGCTATGTATTGTAGCTATGTATAGCATACTTATATATATATTATAGATATGGATGAGAACATGCTGTATCTGTTACTGTCATTTTGAAATGTGCTGCCTACCCCCACTAATTTACAACCTCCTCTTGTATATTTTACTTTTGTGTTGTCTCTCTTCCAAACAGAAATTTCCGGTTCTGTGTTCCACCATTAAATTTCCCGAACTGGTTAGAACAAAAAAAAAAACGTTCCCGAAACAGTGCTTTAAATATGACTACAATTATTTCAAATCTGTTGTTTATTGTTAACCAAAAGAGTTTCAACACAAACGTCAATGCTATTATCTAGTCACGTGGCCATGCCACTCAGTGGGCAACAACAAAATCCAACATCTTTGATGATGAACGAAATAA
>NC_085875.1:40168739-40246239 GCF_034702125.1 Engraulis encrasicolus | reverse complement strand
GTAGTCTGGCTTGCCAGGCCAAAATACATAGATGCGAACCCAGATTCTTGTTCATTAGTAGTGACGGTTGCCCATGACCAGGGAGATGTTATTTGTGTTTTGCAAAAGCATGCAAGTATGAGGCAGGTGAAAAAAGTCCAGCAGTGAATACTGTAGTACAGAACCTACAGATAGGGATGGTAATATTAGGGCATCATTCCTGAGTTTTCTAGAAATATTCAATTTTGTAGGTTCATAGGTACATATTGAATATTTTTTTATTTCAAAAGGTAATATTCTTGATGGGTAGTAATAAAAAAAAGCCTTGGGAGTGTACCTAGGTTCTTTTATTAGCAGGACTGAAAAATCTCTGGTGTGTGGACAGTAGCATGTAAGTAGGGGGCTCAAAAAACTTTTAAATGTTTGACCATTTCAGCTGTAGTCTTATTTCTCACTTTTTGCTCTGTATTAGCCGTGAGGGCTTCTGGACTCATGAGTAAATCTTATATGTGTTGTGTAGATATATATATATATGGGAAACAGCAGGGTTCTGTGTGGCCTGCAAACTCAAGAGTTGTAATGTCACAACCCCATAACTTCCAGTGGCCACATACTGGATATACACACATTCTCAGCCCCAAGAGCATGTTGCGGTAGTATGTTTGTGTGTGTAGTCGGAGGAGGTGTGTGTGTGTGTGTGTGTGTGTGTGTGTGTGTGTGTGTGTGTGTGTGTGTGTGTGTGTGTGTGTGTGTGTGTGTGTGTGTGTGTGTGTGTGTGTGTGTGTGTGTGTGTGTGTGTGTGAGGCCCTGCTCTCTCTCGCTCTCGCTCACACACACACACACACACACACACACACACACACACACACACACACACACACACACACACACACACATATGGGCTCCCCATGCAATGCAAACAGTTGTCACCCAGTCATCTATTTGCAGGATGAATTAACAGGGGGATGGGTTTTCATGGGGGGGCGGCTGGACGGGAAGAGAGGAGAGAGCTCAGAATCCTGGGAAGAGCTACCCTCACCACACACACACACACACACACACACACACACACACACACACACACACACACACACACACACACACACACACACACACACACACATATACACACACACAAACATGCACCACGTGAGTGGCCCCCAAAAGAGAGCTGGGAATGGGGGAGCAGAAGAGGGAACTGTGGGTATTGTATTCAAAGGAGTCCTCCTTAGGGGGTGACATGGGGCAGACGGGGTTCGAAGGGGTCACAAGAGGTCTGATGATCACCATTGGCGGAGGTTAAAAAAGAGAGATTCTCCAACTGTTGGCCGGTGCCTACTGGTGACCCTTGAAAGTATTTTAAATGAGCCTTGAAATCATTTTCTTAAAAATGGGAGTAATATTTGTGTGTGTTGCTGTTGACTACTTATTATTTGAGTTTTGTTGTTCATTGGGTCAGAGGTATCACCCAAGCATTTGTGAACATTTCAATTTGGCGCCAGGTTGGAATAGGTTGGGAACCCCTGATGTAATGAATTGAAGACTTCAATTCAAGTCAGTTACTGCCATATTGTATGTGACTTTAAACTTGAAGAGTTATGGTTGTGTATGACAAAAGTGGGACACTTTTTTATTGCTTTTTAATTCATTGAAACTACAGAAACTAAAAGAAAAGTCTGTCACATAATCACCCAGTCATACACATGTATTGCGTTGCATATAATAATGCATCATCATAGTCTGACTTGATTTTGTCCATACAATATACTGTCATTTGGATTTTTCTTTAAAAGAAACCTTTAAATTATATTTTATTACATTACATAACACATAGTTTTTAAGAGTGCACACTCTTAAAGGTTAACCTCTAATGAGAACATCTAAATATTCCACACAGTTCTTTTTATAACTCCCTGTTATTTTAGATAGAGGGAAAAAAGAGGGTAGTGCAATAATATTGGTGAGTGCCACAGTGTTTCTGAGAAGCCCTGTACAGTGTGATTTATGGCAGTGAAGCCTAAGTGTCTAATATTGACTATGGCACTCGGTAAGAGTAGGGCCGGGTAGGGACCCCGGGATCCACAGTTTCCCAGTTCCCTCTCTCCTCTCTCTCTTTCCTCCTCTTTTAGACAGAAAGAGGCCTCCTGTTGAGGACGTTTGGCAGCTTGAGAAGTGCGTGCGCATGTGTGCATGTGTGCATGTGTGTGTCTATCTGTCTCTGTCTGTCTGTCTCTCTGTTGGTCCGATTTAACAATAAATCGGTTGACTGGATGATTTAATCTTAACAAATGTGTGACCTTGCTGTTTGTTTCCTTGTACAAGCAACATGTCTACTGAGTATTGTATATATTTTGATCATTACTGTGCTAATTACTACAAATTCACTAGAAGTAATGGAAGAGGGGCAGAGAGAGCGGGTGTTTCTGTGAGAGAGGCAGGGGAGAAGAGTGGGTGTGCATGTGAAGAGCTCTTTTCCAAAATGAGATATATCCATTTTATAGAATGTTGGGAAATTTACATTTTTGTATTGGGCATTCCATTGAAATGCATTGCAAATTGCATTTTTATAGAGGTTTAAAAGTATGTTCTCAAAACATTTGAATGGCAAGATTTCACATATAGATGATGTGACTTCTTAATAGTCAATTCCAATATTAAAATGCAAAAAGTCAAAAATGGTGGATATAGCGTTTTGGAAAAGAGCTCTTCATGTGTGTTTCTGCGTATCATTGAGTGGAGGATGGGGGTGTGTGCATGTGTATGTGCACACGTGTTTTTGTGTGTGGGACAGGAGCAGGGAGTGTGGCACTGTTTTGAGTAGTGAGCAGTGGAGGGGGCGTGTGCGTGTGTGTGTGTGTGTGTGTGTGTGTGTGTGTGTGTGTGTGTGTGTGTGTGTGTGTGTGTGTGTGTGTGTGTGGGTGGGTGTGGGTGTGTGTGTGTGTGTGTGTGTGTTTTGAGTAAGCATCACTGAGTGTATATGTAATGTATGCATGTGTGTGTTGGACAGCGAAAGTGGCCCTGTCTTGTCTTGAGTGAGTGTGTGTGTGTGTGCATGTGTGTGTGTGCGTGCATGCGTGTGTGCATGCATGCATGTGTGTGGCGTGCCTTGAGTTAGCACCAGTGTGTGTGTGTGTGTGTGTGTGTGTGTGTGTGTGTGTGTGTGTGTGTGTGTGTGTGTCTTGAGTGTGTGTGCCATGCCTTGAGTGCGCACCAGTGAGTTGTAGGGTGGGCAGCTGGGATCTGAGGCTCTCACACCTGACCGTTACCTGACACCCAGATGGATGGCCTCAGCAGCCAGGACTCAGCCGAGGTGTGTGTGTGTGTGTGTGTGTGTGTGTGTGTGTGTGTGTGTGTGTGTGTGTGTGTGTGTGTGTGTGTGTGTGTGTGTGTGTGTGTGTGTGTGTGTGTGTGTGTGTGTGTGTGTGTGTGTGTGTGTGTGTGTGTGTGTGTGCGGGATGTGCGTGCGTGTGAATGGTGTTTTGACTGTGCTCGTGTGTGAGGGATGTGCATGTCTATGACTCTGTGGGGTGTGCATGCCTGTGATTGTTAGGTGAATGTATGTGTGTGTGCGTGTGTGTGTGTGTGTGTGTGTGTAGGGGGGTTTGATACTGTGGGAAGCTGCTCTGACGTGAAGCTCCATCGCAGTGCGGTGCGAAAAATGCAAGAGGTGAGGCGGGCAGCCCCCTGTGCAGACACACACACACACTCCTGGAGGAAGCCGAGAGGCGGCACAGAATGTGGCACCTGTGTGCTGGACCCAGGGGCTCCCCATTGACGGAGAGAAGGAGGCAGAGAGGCGAGAGGGGGAGATGGATGGATAGAGAGAGAGCAAAGAAGGGAGGGAAGGCGAGGAAGAGAAGTGAGAGGGAGAGATGGATGGCTAGAAGGATGGAGGGGGTGGGGGGAGGACAGAGGAGGTGCTCGACTGAATGTCTAATGTCCCTCTGAATCAAACTTGGCCGTGAGAGGAGAAGAGCTGAGCCATACAAAGAAGCCTTTTCACTGGGGGATAGAGGGATGGGTGCCGAGTGAGAGGGAGAAAGAGAGAGGGAGGGAAGGAAGGATGGGAGGTGAGAGAGGGAGAGGGAGAGAGAGTGAGTGTGTGAAAAAGGGAAAGAGCGGGAGAGATGGAGGGAGAGAGAGATGAAGAGAGAGAGAGAGGGGAGGCAGGGGTTGGGGTGGGCTCAGGAGTGTAGTGTGTTGACGGCGTCAGGCGGACCGACGCCTTCCAGCCAGTGTCTGTATGCGGTGCTCGTGTGGGCAGCAAGAACAACCCTACAGCCTCCTCCACACACCACTCTCACCCCTAACCTCCACCCAGACTGCTGACCAGACACCAACGCCCATGCCCCTACTAGACAGCCACCAACCCCTTGCTCCAAACGTCAACACATGCACACACACACACACACACACACACACACACACACACACACACACACACACACACACACACACACACACACACACACACCAACTCCACCACAGAGCTACCACCAGCACCTATGACAGTAGCTGCCAGGCTCTGGCTCCAAAGTTCACCGTATAAGCACAACTTTCTGCCAAAGCTCTGGCTGCAAAGTCTACCACTCCGCATGCACACACGCACTCTCACACACACACACACACACCAGCCCAACTAATGCCCAGTGTAGTACCAACACCCCACCACCATCACCACCACCACCCTGCCTTTCTTTTACTTTTTGAAGGCCTTGTTTATTTGTTTATTTTTTTGCACACTGCCAAAAGTGTTGTAGGGGACATTTGACTGACTAAACGGAATCATACAAGGGTGAAAATCACAAGGGAAAACTAAAAGAATGACGCCTTTGACAGACTGGCTAAAAATGACGTAGATTATCAGTTTTGTCTGACAGTCACTGGACTTCTGCGGCCAAAAGAGAAAGTATGGAATCAACGAAAACTAGAAAGGCACTCAGAGAGTGCCCCCTTCCGCTAAGGAAGCTGTTTGATGGAACATTTTATTATATAACACCCTATTTTTTCAAGTATTTCTGCCTTGTTTTTGTGGAGTTAGAAACTGGAATGTCAAAATTTGCCCCATCCGACAATGGTGATTTTTTTTTTTAATTCCTGGCCGGGTCACCACCAAAATCACATATAACTTATTCCTTTTGTTATTTCCAACAACTCCACTAAATTTCATCAAAATCCGTGCATAACTTTTTGAGTTATCCTGCTGACAAACAAAGCAACGCTGACTGAAAACATAACCTCCTTGGCGGAGGTAAAACCATAACCTCCTTGGCGGAGGTAACAAGATGTCCTCTTCAGCAGTAGAAAACAACACCACGTCACCTCCCCTATACCCCCCCCCCCACCACCACCACCACACACACACACACACATACACATACACACACAAACACACACACACACACACACACACACACACACACACACACACACACACACACACACACACACACACACACACACACACACAAACCACACCCTGACGTGTCTGTTTAGGAAGAGAGAGAGAGGGAAAAGAAAATTATTCAAGCCTTAGTTGTTTACTCTGCCTCCTTCCCTCTATAATTGTTGGTTTTGCGACACTGTGAATTCTTAATCGGGATTTATACTTTTCGCCAGCCCCTCCCCTCCCCACGAGTGTATGTTTTGGTTTACCAGCCACCCTGGGCAAACACCATGCCTCTCTCTCTCTCCCTCTCCCTCTCCCTCTCCCTCTCTCTCTCGTTCTCTCTCTCTCTCTCTCTCTCTCTCTCTCTCTCTCTCTCTCTCTCTCTCTCTCTCTCTCTCTCTCTCTCTCTCTCTCTGCCTCCCTCCAAATCCCCCCTGTGCACACCAGTCCACCTTAGTCTTCTCTGCTGGTCCGACTCACACACCCACTAATTGTGTGGACGTGATGGAGGGGCAGATAAATGTATTCAGGATAGCGTGTGTGCGAGCGTGCGTGCGTGTGTGAGTAAGGTGGTGGTGCTGGGTTGGCGGGGGGGAGGGGGGGAGGAGGTACTCTGGCACGAGTGTGCACAAGGTGTTTGTGTATATGTATTTGTAAAGCAAGCAGAGCAAGTGTGTGTGTGTGTGTGTGTGTGTGTGTGTGTGTGTGTGTGTGTGTGTGTGTGTGTGTGTGTGTGTGTGTGTGTGTGTGTGTGTGTGTGTGTGTGTGTGTGTGTGTGTGTGTGTGTGTGTGTGTGTGTGTGTGTGTGTGTGTGTGTGTGTGTGTGTGTGACCGTGTCCAGGGGATGTCTGTGGTCTATGTGCTTGGCCCCGAGTGTTTAGTGACAACGACCTTTTCTAAATATTAGTGTACCTTTCCAGGCTTCCTTTTCCCTTCCTCTCCGTCTGAGCCTCTCTCTCTCTCTCTCTCTCTCTCTCTCTCTCTCTCTCTCTCTCTCTCTCTCTCTCTCTCTCTCTCTCTCTCTCTCTCTCTCTCTCCAACACAGAGTACACACTCATTCCCTTTTCCTCTACAAGCTGAAGTTACACAGACCCATGGTTGTGTGTGTGTGTGCGCACACACATACACACCACCGTATACACACACACACACACACACACACACACACACACACACACACACACACACAAACACACAGACACACACCCCTAGCCCCTCGCACAGAGGGAGCTCAGACGCGGTGAAACACATATGGCAGCGCTGGCTGGCACAGATCTGGGCGGGCAGAGAAACAGGTGGAGGCTGGGGTCAGACCGCTCCCAGATGCCCTCGCCCACCATAGCCAAGGGACATCTCCACTGAAGAACCCAGCCTCATCTCTCCGCCTCTGCTGTCTCTCGTTCCCTCTCTCTCTCCCTCCATCCCTCCCTCTCTTTTTTTCTTTCCATTTCATGTTTTTAAACGCATCGTACTCTAGATAAGCATCTTCTGTAGTGTTTTGCTTTTTGGTGTGTCACATCACAGGGCAATATTCCATTTTTCTTTGTCATTTCTTAATTTTGATTTCTTTTCGTGTTCTAGCCCCCCTCACCTTCTTTTTTTGTTCTCTTTTCAGTTACAATAAACATCAGCATTATCTCAAGTTGCCTATTTCTTGCTCCATTTTTCTTTTTTTTGGGTGTGCACTGATGTTTCATGCACATTCACAGCATGATACTATGAGACTATGGTGAGCATTTTAAGAAGTGTTTGCTTCACTCTTCTGCACTGCCTTATCTTTCATTTTTTAAAGTATCCTACTGTACAATAGCATTGTCTGTGTTGTTTTGTTTAATGTACAACATTGCATGGCAGTATTCCATTTATTTTTTATCATTTCTTCGAAACAATTTTATTTATTAAATAATTACAATTGTTGTTAACTTTTTATTATAGTAATAATAATAATAATAATAATAATGATAATGATAATGATACTAATGATAATGAATATTAAGTGTTATAATGTTCCTATGTTTCAGGACATCACTATGTCATGTTATTCTCCAGAAGTTTTCCGCAAGTGTTAAATCAAAAAGAAAAGAGCAAAGAACTCAGTCATGCAGCTTCCTTAGTGGCAATGCAGTAAATTACAACATACTCTGCCTAGGAGACTATTGCATTGCATATTGTTATTCAGAGACGATGCAGAGTCTCCACTGAAATTAGGTTTTATGTGGGAACACTGATTATATACATGATTGAGTTAGCAGAACAGTAGCTAAAATCCTCATGTCAAGGAAAGCTAGAATTCGAGTGCGTTTTATTTTCATTTCTTTTTTTTTTATTTAGGACAGTCAATTAGGATACTTTTTGAAGCATAAGCAATTAATCATTTGGCAACTTAATCCGAGTATTTAAGAGAAAGAATTTCTCATTGCTGTAAGTTTCATCCTCAGGTTGTTTTTTTGTTTTTTGCTATTAATAAGCTCCCTTCCGGCCAAAGGGTGTGTGAGTGTCCTGTCTATGTATGCGTGTGAGTGTGTTCATGCAATGGGCCATATTTAAATTAGTAAATACTGTTGTGGTAAAAATTCTTAGAGTGTTTTTGTCTTAAATTCCCCTTCAGTTTTTTTCTGTTGCTGTTGGCTTCAAAAGCTAGAAACATACAACAAGAAGCTCTCTCTGCATGTTTGTTCTTTGGTTCTTTTTTTTAACTTCTCTGACACCCTGACAAACAGTGACAGAAAAAATAATTCCATCCACCCATCATTCTCTCTCTCTTTCTCTCTTTCTCTCTCTCTCTCTCTCTCTCTCTCTCTCTCTCTCTCTCTCTCTCTCTCTCTCTCTCTCTCTCTCTCTCTCTCTCTCTCTGCTAGTCTCATAACACTTGACCAGGCACTAAACCAGGACAACACAGGAACACTCTCTCCTCTCTTCTCCCCCTCTTGAATTCATCCCAAGTGTCTGTCAATCCATCGGATGGGAGGAAAAATAATGAATACTTGTGTGTGTGTGTGTGTGTGTGTGTGTGTGTGTGTGTGTGTGTGTGTGTGTGTGTGTGTGTGTGTGTGTGTGTGTGTGTGTGTGTGTGTGTGTGTGTGTGTGTGGGGAGGGTATTTTAAGGAGTTGAGCTGTGGGCTTTGGTATGGGTGCTTCGGCTGTTTTTGCCCACTTGATGAAGTATGTGTGTATCTTGTCTTGGGCTCTTTTTCCAGCCCTGTCTGTCCGTTTCTTCCCTTGAAATGTTTCCTTAATGTTTAAACGGGACCTAGGAGAGCGCTCTGTATTATTCTCACTGTCTCACGCGTTTCCTGTTTTTCCCCTTTATCCACCTCTCTCTCTTTCTCTCTCTTTCTCTCACCCCCTCACCCTCTTTTCCCCTCTTCTCCCTCCGGTCTCCTTATTATCATTCTCTATGGCCCCCTCTCTCTCTGCCCCTCTGCCTTTCTTACTACTCTTCTTCTCAAAACTATGTCCTCTCTCCCTTTTCCTACCTCCCTATGTCCCGCACTCCCTCTTTCTACCTTTCTGTCTTTCTGCCCCTCCCGTCTTGGTCTGTCTGTCCATGTCTCT
Organism: Engraulis encrasicolus; assembly: GCF_034702125.1. Lineage (NCBI taxonomy): Eukaryota > Metazoa > Chordata > Actinopteri > Clupeiformes > Engraulidae > Engraulis > Engraulis encrasicolus. Next base: position 40,237,316 of record NC_085875.1, on the reverse strand, counting down.
CTCTCTCTCTCTCTCTCTCTCTCTCTCTCTCTCTCTCTCTCTCTCTCTCTCTCTCTCTCTCTCTCTCTCTCTCTCTCTCGCTCTGTGTGCAGGTTGGAAAGGCTAGTGGAGGTCTTGAGGAAGAAGGTGGGGACGGGCAGTGTGAGGACAGTCATCTGACCTGTCATGCCTCAGTCTGTGAGGCTCCGGTGCTGCCAGAGATGTACATGGACTGACCCCAACCACACAACTATCCATCCATCCATCCATCCATCCCACCGCACCCGAGCCACCCACCCTCCCTCACACCCAGCTGGGCGGCCTGCCTGCCTCCCTGCCTCCCCGCCTGCCTGACTTGACTGACTGACCGAGCGGGCAGCCACATCTGGTGACCAGGCAGTGGCGTTTAGCACTGGGTAAACACAGCCACAGCCTTGACTGGCCAAACAGTTGTTAGAAGTGGAGCACTCGCGCACACAAAAAAAGAGAGAGTCCCGTTCCAAACCCTGCTCCCAAGAGAGAGAAAGAGAGAGAGAGAGAGAGAGAGAGAGAGAGAGAGAGAGAGAGAGAGAGAGAGAGAGAGAGAGAGAGAGAGAGAGAGAGAGAGAGAGAGAGAGAGAGAGAGAGAGAGAGAGAGAGAGAGAGAGAGAGAAAAGTGTAGAATTGTAAATGTTTAACCACTTGGTTGTTACTGGTGTGGGGTACGGCTATCTTCCTTCCATTCCACTCAAAGCTTAAAAAAGACTCTTTTTTTTATGAAAGTCACCGTATTGATTTGTAGTATTACTGTTCATGTTGATGTGGAACTATGATCAGGACAAGGGAAAAAGACTTCTCCCACTGTTGTTATGAGAGTACCAGCTCAGATCACACGATGTTGAGAGCAGGATTCTTGTTTAGAAGGAAACTGGTGCTCTGTAATCCTCTGTTATTTTGCTGTTTATTCTCTGTTTTTAAAAGAAACAAAATCTTATCAGTGTTTTAAAGCATTCTTTGTAATCCAGTAGGTCTATATTAGTTTCTTGTCTTTTTTTTCCTTCCCCAAACGTTAACCACCAACAGTATGTGAATGAAACCTGTATTATGTTATGAAATAAAATCATTAAAATAGCACTGGAAGCTTCTACATCCATCCCCATCTGTTTCACATTTAAATTGAACCATCATAACAGCAATTACTTAATTGAGTTATCATATCCCTGTTTCATTTTGTTCCCCGTTTCAATTTAACCCTCATCACAACAGTTTGGGTTATTGAATCCCTGTCTCAAAATTCATACAGAAAGATTTATGAAACTAATACTTCCTAAAGTCTCTCATTAGGTTTAAGTGTTCAGTCACCAGACTGCTATTATACTCGAATTAAAGATAATAGACTATTGTCTGTTTCAATAGGCCTACCTGTATTTATCTAGGATTCATTCCTCAAAATGTCTTAATTTGAGACATACTGTATCTTTGAGATGGTAAAAGAAAACTCAAAGTATTATCCCTCTGATATTAATTTACTGAAGGTTTTTGAAAAGTATAATATTGTATTTCCCCCATGCATTTTAACTTAATATGGCAGAAAAAAAACTTTGAAAATAGTACTTTGTTCTGCTCGGGGATTTTCAAAATGGGCCTAATGTCTTCTGTTTGTTTTTTTTATTTTGTGTTGTGTTTTTTTCTCCGTTACCATTGTGTGATTGCCATGCATGTTCATGCAATGACGATTAATTTCCCCAAAAGTGCACTACTGTATCTGCCAAAAGGGGCTAATACGCAGTGTGTCTAAATAACTAGGTAATCATAGGCCTTATTCATAAATAGCAAATAACCCATGATGGTAGCCTACCTATCTTAAAGCAACAGTCCACCCTTTTTGATTTTCACATATTTGCAGTATTTCCTAGCATTATTCATGAATGTGCATATAATTTTCTTGAAATAAATGATAGAAGTCCGCAACACTGTTAGTGCTCCCAGTGATTTATTTGCACGACGTTTCGGACCTTGCAACCTTGCACTTGAAAAAGGACGACGGTCCGAAACGTCGTGCAAATATATCACTGGGAGCATTAACAGTGTTGCGGACTTCTACCATTTATTTCAGTTACTCTATTTTGTCCAGCACCTGTACCACTGATGTGCGCGCATTCTCTACCTTCATATCATTTTCTTCTCAGTTTTTTCAGTACTTAGATTTATTGGATCAGAATTATTAGCATAGCTTAGCATAATCACTGGAGGTGAATGGAGGCATTAGCATCAAGCCACAAATGATCACAGGACAGGATTAAATAGCTGTTTTGCACTCTGGTGAATTTTACATTAATTTTAAAGTACTTTATAAGTACATTTGACGATGTTTTGTTTGCCCCCATAGACTTGCATTGCTACGCTTAATTTGGCTATAGGCCTACTGTTAAATTAGGCAATGGTAACACATAGACGAAAATTATATGCACATTCATGAATAATGCTGGGAAATAGCCTACTGCAAATATGTGAAAATCAAAAAAGGGTGGACTGTTCCTTTAATAAAAAGCAGTGCGTAATAAATGGTATTCTAATGCGTAATTGCTAACTTGTCAGGTGTCTTTCCGTCATCATTTGAATTTATACGTCTTCTTTCATATGGCCAGTCTGCCTTCACATGTTACTGTGGCTGTTGTTTTTTATTAGTTACGACTGGCCTGTGATCTGAAGAAGTGATTTTGCATGTTGGTAATTTCACTAGGCTACATGAAAGTGCCAAGGAGATTGGTTGACCTTTAGGTACTGATTCCAACCAATTATATCCACATCGTTTACGTTTCCTTTCCTCATATTGATGAGTTGACCCCTCCCGGGTCCCGTCGTCTACCCCTCCCCGTGTCCTTTGCTGGAGGACGACAGTGCACTGACTTGTGTATCCGAACATGATCGATTATGTACTCAGAAATATGTTGGATGGGCGCACCGCGGTCGCTTGAAAAGTTGTTGCGGGAAGAAAAGGAGGCGTTGGCGAGGCGGGACCTGCCGCTGAGTTTCCCTCCCCTCGGATAATGCCCGACACCAAGACAAGCTTGTCGATTTCTCTTCCTTTGGTTACCCTAGAGATCGCACAACCTGGGTGTCCCCCACTATTTAATCCGGCGAGGTCTCTGTGTAGATTTCTCCGACGGATAATCCTACTTGTTAAACAAGTTAAACTTTCCTTGTGGACGTCTGTAGGCCTGGATTCAAGACACCTGCTCCGAGTAGGCTAATATAGAGCGTGTATTATTGTCTAAGAAAAAATATATCTGCCTCACTTTACACACTTAGCCTACATGTCATATTTAGGTCTGGTTGGTTATATTTTCCAGCAGAGTTAGTGGCCGGTTTTTTTGTGGCCAAGACATTGTGCACCTCTCCATAGGGGCCTTGCGCGCGGGTGTGCCGCAGCATCAAAAGAGAGGGAATCCTGATTATCCATTTTGGGGACCAATCGCACGATGACATGACAACAAAACAAGTTTTTATACGCTTTAATTAAAAACGCGTTCCGGCAGCCTCGCTGCTCAATGACCCTTAGAGAAAAGCGTGACTGATCCTGTTGCTATAACGACACCAACTATTTTCAGGCCTTTTAGGCTACTTTGCACAGCTACATCCACGCGTTTTTACAGCGAGTTGGTAAGCCTATCCTGCTGCACCCAGCCCCAGTAACTAGGGCTACCATACAGAAGCACGTAGCAAGATTTTGTCAATCTGTTGACTTAGGTGGAGTTGGTGTGCAGGCCCACATGTGTCTAAAACGTGCAATTATATTTTAGGCCTAGACACATCATTCAATGAACATCTAGGCCTAGGCTACCCATAAATACGGATTGAAATAGCCTACCCATGCGTCTACGTTGTAGGCCTATTACTAAGTTTAGTTTAGGCTATTCCACACCATAGTGCGCTTTATAGTGAATTATTTAGGACAATTTATGTAGTTCCGTAAATAAAATAGTTCAGATGACTGTGCAACTCCCAACACATTCGTGACCTAATGGAACAGGGGGTGATAGTCAACTGAAGGCGAGGAGACCACCAACCTGACATGGCCAGCTCATATTAGGAGGAGACAAAGCCTTGATAAACTTCTTTGGTATAATTTTAATGGAAAACCAGCTGCTTCTAAAGCTGATTTCGGATAGAGATCTCTCCCTCTCGCCCTTTGAAAGGCCCCTTTCTTTTCGCGAGTGATTTTGAAGGGGTATTGCTTTGCTCTTTTCGTTGCCTGAGCACAATTGTGTTATTGGGGATAATTAATTCAATCCCCATCAAAAGGTATTAGGAGCGCCTTGGCCCTGTAGTGGCTTTCTAAAACCACAGAATAAAAAGGCAGAGAAGAAAGATCTACGGGTAGGCTTGCTGATGGCCGCTTTTGAAGTAAAGGGGATGGCGCATTGTTGGAGAATTTTTTGTCCATAAGGCCGAAGAAAGCGTCAGCTCTTTTGATGGCCTTACGAGAAATGCCACATAAGTTGAGAGACGAGGAGCTGATGAAATCTCAATGCTGGACATTGCCCGCTGATAACATATGTGGCGAATTAAGCAGGGTGGTGGTCTTCAGTTTGAGCATCAATTGATTGCAGAATACAAATAGCGTACGTTCAAATAAACATCACTCATTTTTAAATATAGCGCGTAGACCTAGCCTATGTTCTAACTGAAAATGTCTCTCCGGCTGAGCGAAATTAATTGTAGGCCTAACGGTCTTTTCACCATATCCACGTAACATTTTTTCAGAACACAGAGAAAGACACAGCATGCTACGAAAAAAAAACGTTTCCAGTCGTTGAAGACTGGTACAAATTGCGAAAAATGAAGAAAGTTTTTGAGAATCCCAATGAAACCCTTCCCTCGTTCTGCCCCTCTTCCATTCTCTCTATTTCAGGCGGGAGCTTCCACGGCCCAAAGGCGAGGGGTTTCTCTTTTTTCCGAACAGCTGGGCAAATTAGTGAACGAGATGAAGTTCAAAGATTCCTCATGCAAACAACCTCTTACTGAAGAGAGCCGGGTTTTTTTTTCAACACGTGAGTGTGTTGCGTTTGTCAATTAACCCACTGCAATTACGCAGCAACTGGTAAGAGGGTGAATATTCCCAGGTCACATGCGAGTAGAACTGATAAATTGGATTTATTGTGTTTGATCATCAAACCGTGCGTTTCCCCAAGATGATGACAACATTACCACCATGTGATTATTTATCATTACGCACGGATCCGTCTTACAGCTTCAGATGTTCTGCACCAATTTAGCAGTTATTATGCTTAAATAAGATTTAAACTACGACGTGTTAGTTGCCAAACCAACGTCTGATCAGAATTCACTAGCTCTAATGACTAATTAAATATCCACCAGTCTTGACCAACTAGGGCCTAATTGGGCGTCCTTGCCTTCCTTAAAGCATCATCAACAATGATCTGCTAAGAAGCAGCATACTCTGTGATAGACAAAATATATTGGGCCTATTACATAATTCAAATTACTTTGGATCATTTAACAGTCTTTTATTTGTTGCATCCTTGTTTTAAATAAAACAGGTTATTACATTGAGTATATACTAGACAGTGGGGCTGACCTGTTAAATTGTTTAGGCATAACTGGATTTTTTTTTTTTTAAATAGGGCCTTATCATTTAGAAATGTAATCTTATTAATAATTATGAATACCTTTATCCAGCCCTCATTTCGATTAGAATTAGCCGCGCATTTTCAATTACGCACTGCAATTACGCACAGGCTATACCCTTGCGATGACTAGGCTACCCGATACCAATTTATAATTGTAATAAGTCTGGATTTAAAAATATATATATATAAAGTTGATGTCTAATAAAAGGATTCATTAAAAAATAAACATCGTCTAAAGATAGACTAGGCTACTAGCCTAAAATATATTAGACATGAGGCGCCGATCAACCTGGCTACCCGTGTCAGTCCATGATGCTCGGTTCACCTCTCCATTTTATTTACGCATTGGGGGGCAATTACATGATAATTAAACGAATTTCACGGTTACTCAGCCAAAATGTGTGTCTGCAAAATACCATGATCAAAGTCAAATCTGTTCAGGTTCAGGAGCCCCTCGTGTAGGTTACGGTTCACAAAAAGATGATTTGCCCTCCCTATGATATTGTTTAAAATCCTATTTAAAATGCGATCCGATCTTTTATCATGTGGGTCTTTTGAGGCTCTGCTTTGGTTAAATTTGGATTTTCTCTTGGTCACCAACCAATATCGACTCAGACTCCATCGCCTATGGACCAAATGGAGAAGCCTAGGCTACAATAAATAATTTGTATTAACGCTAAGGAAAGACCAAACACCACACTCGTGGATTATACATGTCCTGTAATATAATAAGTATGAAATAAAATTACACGCATGATTATTGGGCAATTGTATAATTCTTAAAATCTTAAAGCTGTACCCTAAACAAGCAATGAGCAGGGCGTATTTGACGCACGACGTCCATAATGCAATTAAAAAATTACAACACTGCCAATACCGTGATCAGATTTTATTTGAACGAAATAAATTAATCACATGCAAAGATAAAAGGAGGAAGCAAAAACGAGAAAGGACTCCTTAATTCAAGATTACAACTCCCTGCTTTAAAGATGTCACCAACCACTGAAAAGTATTTGCTTCATAAAGTAAGACACATTTTATTTCTAGTTCCAAGTTGGAATAAAGTTATTTTCATACAAGGTTGGGACTGAAACGCTTTCGCCAGAATGGTAAATAAAACGAAAATCCAAAATGCGAACAACATGAAAAATCACTTGCAACAGGTGCTTTTGTTTTTGTTTCCATTTCATGTTGGTTTTGTTTGTTTTTTTTTACCTGCAGCACGCGTTCCACAACAGCACATTGACCTTCATTCATGCACATTGTAACACATGGACACATTCGTCGTTAGAGACTACAAGTTGGGGGGAAGTACAACATTATTTTTTACAAGGTTCAAAATTGTTGGTTTAAATACACTTGCGATGATTTTCATCTGGGGTAGGTAGGCCTATACAATCTTTAATGGGAACACGTTACAGAATAGTTTATAATACATGTACACAGCCTTACATTTTTTTTTAAGTAACAGTCCTTTATGCACTAGGTGCATGCAAAAATAATACAAAATATAAGAGCAAATAAAAATGAATCTGTCTGTCCTCGGATCGGTAAAAAAGAAAGGACACTAAGATGTGTTTAGGACCGGTCTAGAATACACACCTTGGTAGTAAGACGCCTCTAATGCCGAAGGGTCCATAGTGGCTCTCCCGGCCATAGACGCACTGCCGAGGGGCAAGCTGGAAGACATCCCTGAGCCATAGGATGAATATTGCAGCGCTTGTTCGTATGCTTTCATGTCCAGCTTGTGCTGTTGCTCGGATGAGGACATTAAATTATTAATGGAAAACGGGTGGTTGAATGAGTAATGGGGGTCCCCTTTAAGGTGCAGCTGGGTCTCGTGGCCCATAGAATGTGGGGTCAACGGGAGTGAGGACAGGGACGTGGCCGACACTGCGGCGGGGTGCAAGGGTGGCCCGCTGCTTTTGAGTTCAGATGTGGGGTTAATGCTCCGGTCCAAACTGTGGGGACTGGACGACTGGTTGGAGCTTGAAATGGAACTCGTGTCCATGTGCCCTGGCTTGGAGTTGCTGTCGTTGGCAGGAGAACCAGAACCGGTCGTCTGGTCTTTCCTCCCCTCGCCTCCCTTCGTCGATGACAACTTTTTAGTATCGCACTTAAAACGCTTCTGTCTGCGGAGGTAACAGCCATTTTCGAACATATTTCCAGAATCCGGGTGCAAAGTCCAGTATGAGCCTTTGCCTGGCTTATCCGGCGACCTGGAGACTTTGACGAAACAGTCATTGAAAGACAGCGAGTGCCTGATGGAATTTTGCCACCTTTGTTGATTTTGGCGGTAGTACGGGAAGAGATCCATGATCCACTGGTAGATTTCACTCAGGGTGAGCATTTTGTTTGGTGACTGTTGAATAGCCATGGTGATAAGCGAGATGTACGAGTAGGGCGGCTTGGCGTGCGGGTAACTTCTTCTGAATGTTTTGTTTTCTCTCGCCCTGTTCAGGTTGGTTTGGGCATAGGTCATGGGGCTCATCGTGGGACTCATACTAGAGTACGGATTCAGGGCGCTCATGGAGGCTTGTTGCGCCGACATGGCGTTCATGTTGGTGGGACTTAACGCGGTGCCCATGGGTGGTACTCCACCACTTATTCCATTCATCGCGCCGGTGGCAGTGGGCATTCCAGCCATGGTCCCTGGGCTAAGTCCTGCACCCAAACCGGGGTTGGCATAAGACATGTTGAAGGAACTTGAGGTCATATTCCCACTGGTAGGCATGCCCATGTAACTGTTCATGCTGTTCATAGAACCCAGTCCTGCGTTCATGCTGGTGTTGGTCATGGGTGAATATACCTGTAAACAAAGAGGCACATTAATCAATGCTATAGGCCTACATTTATTACAGTAACTGATGTACAGCTTGCAAACATACCAGGCTTTCACATCAACCCACCCATGCCCTTATATTGACTAGTGCATGGTGAGGTGTCAGACTTTTTTTCGATGCGCATCAATAAAATATTCATGTTATTCAGCAAATACCTCCATACAAATGAAAGTAAACATTTTAAACACTATTAAGCTGCCCTTACAATGTGTGGATACAATGTACACTGTGGGAAATACCTCATCTCACACATCCTGGGAAAATTCTTAACTGTGACTTGACAGTGAGTTGAGGCTTCTCATGCGTAAAACAGATTGCAGGATTGCAAATCTTATCAATTCATTCATGCACATTGACTTTGTTTACCCTTTGTTTGCCCAGTTTAATTCAATTGAATGGCAAAGTAGCAAACTGCACGTCTGCACTGTGTCTGTTAAATTCAGATATTCAAGAAGTACCATTTGGAGAAATATAGACTTAGTTGTCTTATTTTTTAGGATATTAGCCTATAAAAGGAGCAGAAAAAGTGTTCTGCGCCCATTGTCACGACTGGCACAGTAACGGTTTGTGGTAGGCCAACTGACAAGATCAGTGCTGCCCCCAAGCGAGTTCAACAGACCCATGCTGTTAAACGGGGCGCTTGATGTAGGTTACTATTTAGATTCTCTTCTTTTATCTAAGCGCACCTCCTCAGCTTGGTAAAGCTTAAGAAAAATCACATCTAATTTTAACGAACACCAAAAAGACGATTTACCAAGAAAGGAAATTTAAAACGCAAGCGTTTTGGAAATAAAAGTGCTAATCTATTCGAATTAAAGTTACAGCATGTGGGAAGTTATGACAAACCTCTTGCGCGTCATTGTAATAGCTGCTCCAGTCGGGGGTTTCGTGACCTTCCATCTTCACAGTACCCAACATTATGGTGGCAATCCGCAGATGGCCAACATGCAGCTCCCAGACACAAGTTTTCCGAGGAAAATGTGTCCCAGCTTATTGGTGCGCTGCCACTGGCGGGATGTGGCTTGAAGGGGGTTCGTCAAAGTGAGGAAATGTTGAATGCACTGTGACTTGAGAGTGTTGTGTGAAGATCTTCCCCCTGGTTGTTACGTCGAAATATGGGCACGTCCCCCTTTTTCGCCATTCGTTTTTGGTCGCTGTGGTGACACCTACATATGCGCGTTTCAACTGCTGCGCCTCTGTGAGAAAATAACCTAAACAGGCAGACAAATTGTATGAGACGATGAATATATACAAAACTTTTTTTGTTCGTTAAAAAACTGTCATATTCAACCAACAACCTTCCAGTCAGACTGTTCAAAAGACTCAAACTGTCATGACCTGAGTTAACAGTGATATATCCTCTAATATGTGCACAATTAGCCAGGCTTCCTCCATGCAAACGTTCCTGACCGTTTTGAATGTGTGCTGCGGCACACATTTGATTAAAAAACAAACAAACATTCCAATCACTGTGTAGTTATGCAGGCATTGAAAAGGGGTTGCACTCACCCTTACCTGTCAAAGTATCCCTAGTGCTTTGTTTTGCGTTTATGTAACCGTACATTCTGGCTGTTTTGTCGGACGCTGATGGGTTAGCTTAGAACAACAGACAGAAACAGCAGGTCATGAGTTACTTGTCAGCCCTACATCAGGCTTCTAGACCGGTTATTGGTATAGGACTAGTGACAACAAACTCAGATCCACATGTATGCTTCAGACGTCACGAGGAAACAATGCGTAACTGTCCAAACATTTGGGTTGTTAGAAAATGGAGAGGCTCTATGGGGTAGGTAGGTTACATCGCATGTCGTATTTGATTATTCAATTAAAATAGCATGGGCAAAACGATGCGTCAAAATATCGCACGGGCGCGCACGCGCGCGTCCTGCTGCCGACACTGGCTTTTAGAACTATCCACATTGTCAACTCTTTAATGAGTGAATGACATCGACAATTATCCAAGTACACGGGATCATCTCCCAGTGATGTCTAACAGGTTACGAGAAGAGACATCGATTTGCCTGAAGCGTGAAGCAAGGGGAATTACGCACGGTGTTATTCACCCAGGAAAGGGCCCCTCAACCAAAGTTAACACAATGCTGCGCTTATAATTGCTTTCATTTGACAGAAACATAGTCAAATTATTTCCTTAAAGAAGCTCCTGCCATGCACAAAATGATTTATAGAATATTTTAGTCAGACTGGTTGGTTAATGCCTCATATTTTTGCGCAATAAATGCTCACGCACAGTAGGCCTACCTACAATAAAACAAAATGTAGGCTATCATTTGAAATAGGACTCTATTGGGAAGTAGCCTTTCTCCAGTAGGCTAATTGGTTTTATCTCAGTGCAGTGCATGTATTTGCATTTTACAGCTTTTAAAACCACACACGGGCGCGCGCGCGCGCACGCACGCATGCACATACCTGTGTTTTATTTGTGCCCATGATGCCCCTGCAGGCCTACATGCCCATTATCATTTTGGCCTAGGATTTTATGTTGGCATCCAATGTCTTGCCCATAATATGGTCAAATATAAACTGCAGTAAACTGTCCAGACGGGACATCGGCAGCTGGCTACGTGATGGACCCGTGGGGGAAGTGGCGCATCATGTGTCTTGCTCCGATGGACGTGGAGGACATTGAAGATTTATACATCTTTGGCTTTCTGGTGACAGGCTTGTTGGGAATTGGATTACTCTTGGGCCTGATCTACCGCAACTGTACGAGGATCGCAGCAGCTATTATGGGCCCCAAGCTGCGCGGCTTGATTGATAAGGTGGGCAGTGAAGTTCGAGCACAGAATGTGGTTGTGAATCGCGTTTTGGAGAGTTCTGTGGCTGGTCACCGTACGATGGACAGACTGTTGGAAGGGCTTGTGGCCGTACAACGCCACCTCGAAGCTATGGATCGCCGCATTGATGGACTTGTCGCACACAACCGCCAAATTGAATCGATCGGGCTGGAGGCAAAATTGTTGGAAATTCATCTGTATTTGAGACGTGTGGCCAGTCACATGCGTATCCCTGCAGAGCAGTAAAAAGGAATGCCTGCAATAACCCAAACATGAATCTAATCTGTCTTTGGCGCCCCAGCAAATCAGCGACCTGACCTAGGTCAGGACTCATCTATCTCTCCCTGGAGGACAAGCAGTGTCAGGAGACTCTGCCTCCCTACCCATCACAATGGACACCTGGTGTTTGTTTTGGACTTGCTGTGGACCAGGCCAAGGCCGTCTCTCAGGCGGATAAGATCTGGTGCACAGTGGGGATAGGACTACCCAGTGCCACCCCCCCCCCCTCCCTCAACTTCAACGCGTCCTCTGTCTTATCTGCAACCCCTCTCCCTTCCCCATCTCCAACCCCCCCACCCCCACCCCCCGGTTCATACGAATGTTTGTCTCTACTGCTTTTTTTTGCTAAAATATGAGGTTTTTTTTCATCTATGCCTTGATGTTAACTCTATAATATGAAGACATGGACAATTTTTTTACCCTCATCCTTTCCCAATGTGTATTAAACTTGAGCCTAGGTGGTGGAGGTGTGTTAGTGGCAGCGCCCGTATGAGCAGCGGCCCTGGGGTACATGTACAGTGTATTCTAAAACGCAATTTCGTTGTCAAATTTATTTGTCAATGACAATAAAAGCTCTTGATTCTCTTGATTCTTGATTCTTGCTTGTCAGTGTGCTGTGCAGGGCGTGCTGCAAACACAAACGTTTTGCATGACCTTTATGATCATTATTTTCTCGAAATTTAGTTTGGTGACGTTTGGTGATGCTGACCTTATGAAATGCGTAGGCCTACTCTATGTCAGGCAAATAACACACATTTTAAGAAGACTTGTGATAAAATGGAATATAGCCCTAGAATGTCTTTTTATTTGTCATTGTAACAAGTACAACGAACAGGACCGTTCATTGAGGCAATAAATGATTAAAATAAAATGTTAGAACAGTAGGCCTATACTTAAAAAACTCACACATAGGCCTAACCATGTAGTCCAATCACACATCCACACACCCAAATTATGTGAAAATTCTTAATAGTCTATGGGTAGGCGGCCTACTGTTGATCCAATTAGGCCTAGAGGTTGGTGCTATCTGTTTCGAGATGGCTGATTAAACTAACTAGATGATCTCTGTTGGTTGTTGAATAGCAGTGATCTAGTCTAGCCTACATTTTGATTTAATAGCCCTGCTTTTTTATTATTAGGCTATTATTATTTCAACCAGCCTACCTACACTCTTCCTACCTCAGCTCCAGAACTACCGATAGGGTAGGTCTACTGTGTGCAACATCACACAGATTGCGACATCATTCAGAAATGAATCACTTAGAACTAGCCTGTACATTGTAACCACAGGCCTAGATTGTCATTGTAACTTTCAGTCTTTGAAAATCAGTTTCCGTGCACCACTGTTGGCACGAGCAAGGTTACGTCGTACATTTCTGTGAAAGTTCTTCAGCCCTGCGCATGTGTGCTTTGGTTGCTAGGAGATGACAGCCGCTTCCTGCAAAGTTAGCCGAAGTAGTTTGCTAACAACAAATATTGCCATTGCTGCAATTCACCAGTATATATTTCGGAAGCATACGCTATTTCAAGTTCTTTGGCACTGACCAGCATTTCTTGTCAGGTAAGTTGTTTCACTCGTCGACCACTTGGCTTGTCACGTTCGGTCATTTCCATGTGATATGAAACCACGTCTGCTGTGGTGGACTGCAAAGCAAACATGAGGCAGTGAGCCCACGAAGCTCACAGTTTTAGTGGATCATTGACATGGTCTACTACGGGTAATGTCACACAACCAAAGATAATGTTAAAATATTTGCGTTGTGATAAGGTGCATTACGTTACAATATGGATGTGGATACAATGTTTCTTTCCAATGATACTTTGTTTCACAAGGGGAAAGGGGGGAGGGCGTGCGCATTTAGGCGCAAGATGAGTTCATCAACAAACCATTCTGATTTTTTCACGTCATAGCCTAACTCGCTTAAAACATAGCAGCAATAATGTATATACTATCACACTAACAACAACAACAATAAATGGCAAGAATAACAATAATAGGCAATTGTAATAATCATTATTGTATAATTGTTGTGTGGCCTTTATTGTGGCTGATACCGTTATAAGTTAACATTCCACAAACACACTAAATAAATTGCTTCCATCAACATGACTGTTTTTCTGATTTATTTTCCAGTCCTAAGCCTAGAATGAACAGGAGACATGCCGACAAAAAAAGGAATACTGAAGCCCCACGAGGAGCTCAGAATGAAGAGGGAAGTAGAGGCCCTCCGTAACAAGTCCAAGTTGGAATACCAGCAGATGAAGGCCAAACAGTTAGAGGAGAAAATCCACCCCCTGGCTTTCCTCTCGGACTCCTGCCACCCAAAGGAGTCACCTCATGGCCAAGCGCCTGAGACCTCTGGTCAAGCTGAGGGCTCTCAATCAAACCCGAGAGAGCCCGAGACACTTAAAACACCACATTCAATAGAGTTAAGAATGGACCTCTTGCCGTCACCTCCATCCTCAGCTCTCTTTGAGGTGAAGCCTCTCAATCCGCAAGTTCACGAGTGCTACATGCACCATAGCCCCACAGATGAAGATCTGAGGGCATCCACAGCTCTACCCGTGATGCCTCCTCACGACAGCCCTGTCCCCTTCAAGTCAGCTATAGCTCCACTGGCAGGCACCACCAAAGCTGTGCCAATGTCGCATAGGCCTCAACCTGTAACGAAGGCCCGATCGGAGAGGCGGCCATCGGCGCAGGAGGTGAGAAAGCCAAAGATCCTCAAACAGAAGGCAGAAGACCCGAAGACGAAAGTGGGAGAGAGGCGTGTGACCCGGCGATATTACAACGTTGTGGTGAGCTCCGATGAGTCCAGCGAGAGCAACAGTAGTGAAGACTCTGGCTCGGACCACTCTGGCTGGACCCAGCACAAAGCACGCAAGTTGCACAAGTTGCACAAGCAAAAGCCATCACGGCCCGTGCGTCAAGCTCCGCTGCTGACCAGCTTAAAGACCAAACCGGTCACGAAAGCAAATACACCCGCGGTGTCCCGCAATACTGAACCCCACGTTGTGAGATCCACCATGGAGCTCCTGCAGGAGGCCAGGACCATTGCCGGGGTCAAAGCCGAGAGCCAGGAGGAGGCCGGGGGGACAACGGTATCGCCAGCACCCCTGCCAGTGACCAAAACTGTGATGAGAACCAGCCGCCGCACCGTGGACGAAATCATCACCTCCTTGCAGGGCGAGACCTCAGTCTGCTCTTCCGACCAGATTATCAAAGACCTGATGAAGCAGGTGCTCGGCGATGGCTTCTTTGCGGACACTGAGGTAAGTACTCAAGGATGATATGTGCTAACTCTCCATCAGAGTACCTACCCACAAGCCATCCGTATTAATTAAATATGCATTAGCACTTAACAGTTGCTCCACTACCTGACCTCCCTACGTCTCCTGTCTACTCTGGACAATGTTACTAAAATTCTGTACAACCCATACACTTTAAATATTTCATTGTATGTGTCAATATCTCCAACAGTTTTTTTTATGTCATTCCCTGTTTATTTATTTTTGTACCCCCTGTTTTCCCACCCCCCCCCAGTATTTTATACTGTTGATATGGCTACATAAACTTGAACTTGAACTTGACATCTGATACTGGGGGCGGATTGTGTCCCTATAGCCCCATAGCCTACAATATTGCATGTAGTACACATAACAATCTCTTTTGACATTACATGACATTACATTTGGCAGACTATACATTGGCTGTTTAACCATAAATTCAGGCCGTCTTGGCTTTCGTACTTGATAAGTTAATACAACAATCCCAGGCCTCTAATGGAGTTTGTGTTTTGCAAAACATGTCGCTTATTAACAGCGCAACACACTGCCACGAAAAGAACGAGGCCTTAAAATGAATGTGCCTGTGATCATTTCAATGTGCAATCCCAGTGCAGTATTACCATCTGTAATTCTCCCAGTAGCGGGCAGATAACACTATGACTTGTGAACTATGTACACTCTGTGTTAACGTGTTAATCATGTAATAGTGTATAGGTGGATGGTCAAAGTTAACAAAAGTGACATTTGCCCGCAGGAGGAACCACAGAAGGATGCTGTCGAACTCAAAGAGATTATCAAACCAAGACCTCAAGAGCCAAAAGAGGTACGATCTTATCGCATGCTATCTGTGTTGTGAAGACTGTCAAAAAAAAAAACAAATCTGTACAAAACAGGGTGCAGTAGTAGTGTTGATTCTTTCACAGGTCTTTATCATAGTCACTTAAGCTGTTCAAATCGGGATGGCCAACAAGTGTCATAAATACCTCATGCAGAGAGCGAGAGCACTCTCATGGCCTTGTTAACATTCTAGTGGGGCTGGGACAAAGGGCTCCCAGCTGGGCTTGGAATGTGTCCTGGCAGAGGGGTTTCCCACACTGACAAATGACTTTATAGCTGTGGTCGACTCGCCCCCTGAAGCACATGGCGGCGATGAACGGACAGAGCATCGTGGATTCATTGCTATCCATCTAATTTGTGAAGGGTTCACCGCTCACCTATTATGAAGGTGCAGCATGTAGTGTTAACTTCTAAGTAAAAAGGAAAAAAGAAACAAAATAAGCACACTTCATATCTGTGCAATTCACATGGCTGTACTGATTGTAAACTAGACACACAGAGTGCCATCTAATTCACCTGTTAAATGTCTCTGCACTCATGTGATGGATACTATATGATCAGAGAGGAGTGATAATGAGTCATTGGGATCAAAGAAAAAAATTATTTCATGTCCGGTGATGGAAAAAGTAAAATCATAATCCTTGGCCACAATTAATTTGTGAAAAGAAATTTCATTAGATATGCTGTACACTAATACCAAATATATAAGTTACACACTTTGCATCATGAAATAGGTACCGGTATGAATAAAAATTAATGTAATTTACAATGTGTAATAATAGAATGTACAGTCTGCACACTGTGTATTAACTCCAAAAATACTTTATTTCATTTAAACATATGGCAACGTTTCGATCCAACAGAGGGATCTCTGAGGAAGATCCCCCTGTTGGATCGAAACGTTGCCATATGTTTAAATGAAATAAAGTATTTTTGGAGTTAATACAGTGTGTAGACCGCGTCATCACACTACCTACTACTTTTTGTCTGGCACCTGGACAACTACCTGTGGATGTGCGCACCCTACCTCCAAACATAATAGAATGTACAGACATAAATTTATCGTTCTCAAACTGACATCCATTATGATCAAGTCACTGCTAACAATGTGAATCTCACACTTTACTATTTTTTTTTGCATTTTCTTTCAATGGGTGCATTTACATTCAGCTCCTGTTTCAGGTCTCATGTCATTAGTTTGAGAATAAGTGGCGACAAGCATTACGTTTACTAGATTAAAAAGAACATGCATAAAAAGAGCCTACTTTACAACGATTTAAAGTGTATACTTAAAATATACACTGTAACTTCACCCTGCAGTATATGGTATACTGTACCAGTATACCAAATACTATACTTTGTGTGTGTGTGTGTGTGTGTGTGTCTGTGTGTGTCTGTGCGCGCGCGCGCGTGTGTGTGCGTGCGTTTTAATCCTCCACAGCCATCTGTTCGGAAGGAAATCCACCCACCGACGATGCATGACCCAGTGCCAAAGAAGTCGCGTCTAGTGCAGCCGAAGCCCAGTCACGCCGTCATCTACAAGCTTGACAGTGAACAGTCTGATCAGTCTGATTCTCCGAAACTCACAGAGGCAAGAACTTATCATCTGTGTACTTGTGAATGACATATGCTAACATTATTGCACAACACTCAGATGATGCACGAGATGAGGGGGGATGCCATCCCAAAAAGTCAAAGAATGCTCGCACATCAGTGGCACAGGTGCTGGACCAAACCTAAGATAACTGAAAAGAAAATAAAGGTCCGCAACACTGTTAAATGCTCCCAAAGATTTAATGGCAGGCACAATGGGGATGCCATCCCCCTCAATGAAAATGGTCAAAAATTATCCCCCACTAAAACAGGCCTTCCTTCTTCACATATTGTGTTGAAAATGCACTTTTAACAACTACATTTTCAACATTTTCTCGAATTTTCCTGATCCTCCAATAATCAGAATCAATCTCTGACCATCCCCCCTGTTTTGATTTTACAACTCGACCACTGACAACACTGCATTAGCAGAGTGACTCTCCAGAGCCATTTACAGTACAGTAACTGAGCCGACAGGTTCAGCTCCGTTCCAGCAAGTCATGGTTAAATGCCTGGACCTGTATGAGGAAGGGGGGAGGGTCTACTTGTGAAAATGATTGTGGTTTCAGTTCCATTTCCTAGCTGGACTCAAACTACGCAACGGTATAATAGTATTCCATTTTGATGTTTGGTTGTGCCGTACACATACCTGTAAGGAGAATTGCTACTTCTAGTGGCTAAATGTTGACCATTTCTTTCCTGAGATTCATTGAAGCAGCAAGGAGGAACTTGCACACCACTGGTGTGCGAGTTCCTCCTTGCTGCTTCATTGGATTACTTTGTGGAACCAACGCACCCTCCCGGCTACAAACATAAAGGCGCGACACCCCTTTGGAGTAAATATTTCCTGAGATTCATGCAATTACCCATTCAGTCAGACGGAAGGAACAAGTTTACACGTGTTAAAGTTTGAACGACAGTAGAAAACGGTGTGTTCGCACCGTCTTTACTGAAGATCTCAAATATGACAAACACACACCAGTTTTTGCATTCGATAGATGTGCGAGCCCCAAAATGTCATTGCTCAGCGTTAGTTCCTATTGGCTATTAATTCTAGATAATTTTAAGCATTAAACTGAATTTCGACTGAAATGGTAAAATTATAAACATTGTATTGCAGTAATGTAGTTATAATGCAATCATAAATAATATACAGATACTAAATAGGTATATCCAAAAAATAATAACTAAATATGAGCATGAATTATTGAATAGAAAATTGCACCGCTGTGACCAACCGGTAGGGCACTGCCATGCGGCTGACCCGGGTTCGATTCCCGGCCCAGGTCCTTTGCTAACCCCTCCCCGTCTCTCTCCCAATTCACTTCCTGTCCACCTCTCACATTGTCCTATCAAATAAAGTCGAAAAAGATGTCGTGACTGACAATCGCTTGTGACATTCGTGGGGGCAGTAACGTTGTAACACCTAGTAGCGAGTAACACCAGTTGTCATAACGTGGAAGTTTCGGCAGCCAATCGGGTCGGTAGTGTTGCTCGAACCCAGCTTCAGTGAGTCGTATGCATTGTGTTCAGTTACACAGTAGGTTACACAGAATAAGAGTGGTAGTGTTCCCAACCCTTTGGCAGTCCTCACACTGTGCATGCTATAACTGCTGCTCACAGTCATTGTGATTATCAATGTGTATTTACCAACAATACATTTTCTGCTAATGTAATTGTTGTCCATAGTGCCTGCTCTGCCTTGCTGTGTTGTGTGCAGGTAAAACAGGACCGCATGGAGGCCATAGGACAACCTGTTCCACGCTCAGAGAAGCTGTTAAAGGTTCAGGTGGTCCAAACCCACATTCAGGGCCTCGCTCATCTGGCAACCTGGTCTCCAAAATTACAGTAAGCAAGAATGGCGTGCATTTGCTTTGCTGATGGATTTTTTTTTTGTTTAAGTACCTTCATCTCCAGTCTATAAGCTGCTACTTTTTTTCTAATGATTTGATTCCTTTATCTCCTCAAACTTACATCATGAATGATGCAGCTAATGTATAGATTATTACATGTGACAAGCACAAAGTGTGAGGGAGGGAGGGAGTCAGTGAGATCCTGTTACCTGTGACTCATACAGAGGTGCAGCCTATATGCAGTAAGTCTGACACACCTCAGGATTTTCGATATCCGTTTGTTCAGGGTATACGCTACAGTAGTCCTTATGCAGCTGTTACTGTTAATGGCACACAGTCTGCTTCTCATAACAATACACACAAGAGTCATGATGCAGTAAGGAGCTTATGTACAGTACCAGAGCTGTGTGTCATGTGCACCGTAACGTTCTATCCAGGGCTCTAAATTAACTTTTTCCACCACCAGCCAATTTGGCTAGTGGACATTTTTTCTTACCAGCCAAACAGAAGTTCAACTAGCCATTTTTTAAAAAAAAATCTCGCCAAAATAAACTATGCGTTAGGCTAGTTATTTTTTTTAAATTATGGTAATTTTGTTCAACAATTTCTACAACACAGATACACTATATATAGGCCTGCATACTATAGGCCTATGCCTATAATAAGCATAGGCCTATTATATATTTTTTTATATTTACTTCTGCTTTATTTTTTACTTTCATTACTTAGGCCTAATCAATTTGATTAGTTTTTGTTCAATTCCTCTGAAAACAGCTGAATCACATCACACAAGCCACTCACATAACAGACCTTTAACATACAGTAACTAAGCACACAGCCAAACTCTCCAAAACCTCAAATACGCACACCCCAAGGAAGGAGAAAAGATGAGAGGAAAAGGAGTGGAGAGAGGAGGAGCTCTTCTCTTATCTACCATGCGCAACAAAATGACAAGAAGCCTGGGTCAAAAGTAAATAATATCACGGGAATCTTCGCTTCCTTTGTTACTTCCACAGCTTCGTCGTTGGTTGCTTTTTTGTTATTTGTTTTCTTTCCGATGGCGTGGGCTTTCCAACTTAGTTGCGCCAGGACTCGGAACATTTCAGAAGACAACTGAACTGACAGCTACGCTCACACTACTCTGACAGTCAGCTCTCCTCCTCTGCCCTTGTCTCTATTTCGTTCCACAACCACTCCTTTTTTAACGTCACTATTATTACGGTTACAATTACATTCACCAACACACACAGAACCTTGCTCTAACCCCCGCCACATTCTCATCACTCGCACAAAACATAGGCATAATCTGCGTTAGTCATGTTATTGAAACGGTCAGGGCCTCGCTGCTTCAAAAAGGCAGCCTGTTACAGCAAGGTTCAGCCTAGTAATAATAGCAGTAGTGACGTTAAAAAGGTTGTAGCGAAATAGACGAGAGCATAGGAGGAGAGCTGCCTGTCAGAATAGTGTGAGCGTAGCTGACAGAAAGCTGGTCGTCTGAAATGTTTTCAATGCTGGCGCGCGCAACAGCATGGAGTTGCTGCTTGCTGCACTGGAAAGCCCACGGTGGGAGGCTACGTCGTGACGCTAGTGTCCATGGGTAATGTAGGAAATCTCGCCTTAAGGGCTCTGCATACTTAACGTGCGCACGTTCGTCATAGCAGCGGTTTACCGTTCATAATTTACTGTACTCGGGCGCTACTGGCCAAATTGGCGGGTAGGTATTTTTTTCTACTAGCCAAAATGATTTTTCACCCGTGTTTGGCGGGTTGGCGTGTGTTAATTTAGAGCCCTGGTACTCTATCATATACACAGTAATGCTGTTTCAAACACATCCGTCTTACCTGGCCTATGAATGACTCACTCCTTTTTCGTTGCCCTGCACCACCATTCAAGCTTAAGGTGAGACAATGCCTCTGTCTCAGGTCATTTCAAGTCATCTCTGTTTGTTGTCTCTGTATTACTACCAATAGAGTCACAACAAGGATAATTGACTTCCTTGAGAGAAAAGACATATAATTGCACACACTTACTTTGTGTCTCTATGTGTTTTGATTGCGGGCCACCCTCTGCCTACCCCACTGTTTGTTATTGGGGTGGTTGAGGTGAAGCAGGGCTGATGAGAGGCTTCTTTGCCCAGGGAGGCACTTAAGAGTTTCAGGTGAACTACCATGCGCAGCAGTGTGTGACCTAGGGACCTACACCTAGAGACCATCCCATCCCATCATCGCTGCTTCGCATCTCCTCCCCTACTCTCCATTTAACAGCCTCAGTGAGTGGGTCAGGGAACAATCAGAGTGCAGTAGCAAGTAGTCACAGCAGTCACCCTGTCTGGAGCCAACCACAGCTACAGCCGGAGCACACCCACATAGACTACTCTCGTCTCCTCCGGCTCTTCCTCTCTCTCCTCTCCTCCCTCTCCTCCTCCCACAGGTCTGACACTCCCTGCTTGCCTGAGTGTCTCACCCGTCAGAGGGGGACCGATTTATCACCTGTGATGCTGGACCTGTGCCACTATTACAACACTTCCACTCCTACTCCATGTTTCCCTCTGTCTTGTCTCTTTCTTGTCGCCCCGAGAGACAAGTGCGACTTAATTACAACCCTCTTGTCAAGGTCCTCTGAGGTCACTCACAGAGGGCCTTCTCAAGGACACAGCTGAGGGGTTTTTAAGCATGCATGGATGACTTGCCCCATAGCTAGTAGATGGATACAGAACACAAAGTTGGAACTCCAGGGGTTGTGTAGCGTGGCCAGGGAAATGGATGGCGGGTGGAGGGACAAAGGGGTCAGTTGCCCCGGGCCACGGGAAAGGATGTACCGTATTTTGATTTTGTCCCGGGCCCGACCAAAACTGTCAGCGGCCCTGTGGTTGCTGTGGAGGAATGCTTCTCTCCTCTCCTGACTCTGCTTCTCAGGGGCGGTGACTTTGGGGTGACCTTACCTGGGCTGTCGCCAGGGTTTTATCTGTGCCTGGAGAGGAGTGATAAATCTTGAGACCTGACAGGCCATGATGAACGCAACGGAGCACCCTCCATAAATCGCCCTTGTCAAGAGAGAGAGAGAGAGAGAGAGAGAGAGAGAGAGAGAGCACAGAGAGAGAGCACAGAGAGAGAATATTCAAAGAGGGGGACCGATAGATTAAGTTCAAATTGAGTGTATGTGAGAGGAGGCAGGAGAAAGACAAAAAGAGAGAGACAAAGAGAAACTTGAAAGCAGAGAAAAAGAGTGAGAGAAGGAGTGAGAGAGAAAAGTAGCAGAAAGACTTATCAATTTTTCCCCAAGTCTCTGCTGTGGGCCTCTAGACAGAGACCACACACAGCCAAGCTCTGTGTCTCTTTACCAGACCCCTCTCTTTCTCTCTCTCTCTCTCTCTCTTTCTCTCTCTCTCTCTCTCTCTCTCTCTCTCTCTCTCTCTCTCTCTCTCTCTCTCTCTCTCTCTCTCTCTCTCTCTCACCCACTTCTCTCTCTCTAACCCACTTCTCTCCTTGCCCTGTCTGTTATATCATCTTTGTTTTTTTCCCTCTGCTCTGTCTCTGGAGTTCAAAGAGCATTGAAAACGTATGGCAAAGAGTGGGCCAGAGCAAATAAACCCACAGCTCTACTGAGAAATCTCTGGGGTATTCGCTTTTCCGATACACACAAAAACACTCATGACCTCAATCATGCTACTGGTCCCAGACACAGAGGTGTCACTTGGCTGTTATGAGTTCTGGGTTTTGGCTTGTGTTGTGACTGACTTGTGTTATTGTTTTGTTTTTCATCCATGTGTGTGACTGTCTACTCCCTGAACCTAATTCGTGTCCGGTGCAATATTGAGCTTGTCAAGTGCTTAATTTGCAAACTGTTATCTGAAGTTATTGAAACATCTAGTACAAATTTCTTAACAAAAATGTTCCCAAGTACATTAACATGCACTACATTTTGTTTAACTTCTCTGTTAATCTACATGCTGATAATCTAGTTGTAATGCAACTTTAAAGAAAGAAAATGAGAAAAGGCTGAAAATTCAGGCTCATACTCGCTCATAACAGAATATGGAATGAGGGAAGTCTGTTGGTACCCTCCGCGAAAAGCCGACTGTTGACTCCGTCAATCAGTCTGGCAAAAGCCATGAGGAATCCGTCTCCGTGGAGGGTGGGAGATGGTCTGATCTTACTCTGCCATTTAAATTAATTGGAGTTCCGATCTGAAATTAAAACCCATATTGTGCTTTATTAGCATGCCGTTACGATATAGCATCGCAAAAGCATACAAATAGCAAAATAAAAGTGTGAATATAGTTACCTTAACCAATCAGTAACAGACTTTGTGGGTGAGTTCTGCGTCACCACTCTCAACTGTTTGCTGATTTGCTAAACACTGAGAGAACCGAGCTCGAGGCTTTTGCCAGACGTTGTGCGGAGCCAAAATCTTTGGGTTGGGGGGGGCGCTGTGGCGCAGCGCACTAAGGTACCCCCACATTTGGGCTCGCATGCCCACGGGGACCCCGGTTCAAGTCCGGCCGAGGTCTTTTCCCGGTCCCACCCCGTTTCTCTCTCCCACTCGCTTCCTGTCACCATCTCAAACTGTCCTATCAAATAAAGGCATAAAAGCCCCTAAAAATACCTTTATAAAAATAATTTAAAAAAATCTTTGGGTACATAGGATGGAGTACATAGG
Organism: Engraulis encrasicolus; assembly: GCF_034702125.1. Taxonomy (NCBI): domain Eukaryota; kingdom Metazoa; phylum Chordata; class Actinopteri; order Clupeiformes; family Engraulidae; genus Engraulis; species Engraulis encrasicolus. The sequence continues at coordinate 40,213,557 of NC_085875.1, read as the reverse complement.
ATGGCGTTGACAGGCTAGTCTGTTGGGCCTTATTCGGGAAAGCACAATATAATATTAAATTATGTAGATTAATTTTTATATAACAATGCTTAATTTGGTCTTGGGTTCTTTGTTCCTGAGTCTGATGTACTGTAGATTTGGACAATGTCTGTGGCTGTTAATTGTTTACTCTTTCCCTCTGCACTCTCCATATAGAAGTACAAATTGTCTTGGTGGGAATTTCTCTTTCCCTCTGCACTCTCCATATACAGTAACATGTAAAAATGATCTTAGTGGGAATTTCTCAATGTGGAGTGTTCTAGCCTTGCTAGTGTGAGTAACGTCCATTTATCCCATTATTAACTACACTTCAAACTAGTTATTGGATACTCCTTGGCGAAACATGGCCGTTACTCACACCAGCAAGGATAGAACACTTCACATTGAGAAATACCCAGGGTCTTAGCGTGTGCCTGTCCTTGTCTCCACAGCACAGAGGAGTATAAGACCATCCACCACCTGTGTACTACTCCGGCCAATCGAGTGCTGCCTGTGGAGCTGGAGCTGGTGTCTAGGGTGTGCCATACAACTGGCGTAGTACCCAATGTTCTACAGCAGAGGGCAGCAATTCCATGCAAATCAACACAGCAGGACACACTCAGGTAGAACCAGGCAGACTCACAGTGAACGATTGAGGTTGAAAAAAAAAAACTCAACTACACCATAACAACATCATAGCTATGACATTATTAAGAGATTAAGACTTGGTCATCACAATTTTGTTGACAATTGCTACGCTTGCATGAGGCATTTATTTCGGAATTAACTGACTTTAATTCTGATTAAAGCTTAATTCCTCTTTGAAAACGTCATGAAAACGCCTCTTAATTCTGAATGAAAGGAAAGATCAAAGTAAACTCGATGGAACTATTTAATTCGCAATTATTAAGTCGGAATTAAAAACATCATGTAAACGTAGTGATTGAGTTTATAGCAGGGGCTCTGCACAAGGAGTTTTTTTTTAATTAATTTTTATTGCAATTAAATCTCATTACAAGCATGGGTATCATTGTAATCACAAAGAGGTTAAGCAGAAAGAAAGACCAGCAGTGAGTGTGCAATTCATGGACACTCTCAAAACAAAGGTATACTCAGCAAACCTCATAGTATGATAGACAATTCTGAAATTCACTCAATATTCACCGTTACAATTCTGTCCTGCACCTGGTTCTAAGGGTGTTTTCATTACATTCTTACATTACATTGCATTTGGCAGATGCTTTATAACCAAAGCGACTTTCAAAAGAGTACATAATCAATCCAACATCACAAGCAAATACAAAGTGCACAGGAAATATACAGAACAACAAGTGCAGTTGCAAAGAGGGGTTAGGTCTTTTTTTTTTAAGAGTAAATAAAGAGTAAATAACGAGTAAACACACACACACACACACACAAACTAAACTGGACATCATGTCAAGAGGCTGCCCTGGGGCTAGGCCAGCTCAAGCATTAGTCTAGAAGGTACTCTCGAAAGAGGAAGGTCTTTACTTGTTTCTTGAAGGCTGCAAGAGATGTGCTTTGTCTTGCTGCCTCTGGGAGACCTGTGATGGTTTTGTAGGCAAGGGTCAATGCCTTGCGCTTCATCCTGGCGGCGATCGGTAGCCAGTGCAACTCAATAAATAGAGGAGTAACATGGGTCCTTTTGGGTTGATTGAATATCAACTGTGCCGCTGCATTTTGGATCTTCTGCAGAGGTGTTAGCGCACAAGCAGGTAGACCTGTCATGAGTGAGTTGCCGTAGTCAACGCAGGATAGGACCGTGGCCTGGACCAGTCGTTGTGTAGAATATTGTGTCAGCACAGGTCTGATATTCTGTACGTTGGACATCTGGAATCGACAGGTCCGGGTGACTGAGTTGATGTAGTTGGAGCATGACAGCTCATCATCAATCATGACGACGAAGGTTTTTGGCGATTTTGTTTGGGGTCACGATGGTGGAGCCTATCTTGAGGTTGATGTTGTGACTGAGCGACTCTTTAACTGGGATCACCAGGAGCTCTGTCTTGGAAAGGTTCAGCTGTAGGTGGTGGTCCTTCATGTTGACAAGTCGGTGAGGCAGGCAGAAACCGTGGTGTCCTCTGGGCGGAACGACAGGTACATCTGGGTGTCATCAGCATAGCAGTGGTAGGAGAACCCATGTGTTTGAATGACACGTCCCAGGGAGGAGGTGTATATTGCAAACAGAAGGGGTCCCAGAACTGATCCTTGGGGTACGCCTGTGGAGAGGGTGTGAGTCGTCGACAGTTTCCCTTGCCATGACACACTGAAGGTCCAGATAGGTAGGAGTTGAGCCATGAGTGGACAACGCCAGTGATTCCCATGGCCGTGAGTATCCTCAGGAGGATCTTGTGGTTGACTGTGTCAAAGGCTGCAGACAGGTCTAGTAGGATGAGGACCGAGGATAGTCCTTCCGTTCTTGCAGTCCTTAGAGCTTCAGTCACTGAGAGTAACGCAGTTTCAGTTGAGTGTCCACTTCTGAAACCAGATTGTTTTGGGTCCAGTAATCCGTTCTGGTTTAGGAAGTTGGTGACCTGCTTTGCAACTGCCCTTTTCACTTATTAACAGAGGTGTAAAAAGTAAAAGTAAATTAATGGTGTAAGCATACTAGCACATTATATTACATAGCTGTTACACATGTACCCCTTGTGTCTAATGAGATAGATACTGTGTTGTTACCTAAAAACACCAAAAATCTAGTCCCTCCACAAACTTGATCCACCATTGCAGAGGTCTACTGATTACCCAGATAAGTAACCTGTGTTGGAAGGAAAGCATGTATTACTTTTACTTTTATTAGTATGCTTGCCCATACATTTTCTTCTACATTTTGTTGAAATACAGTTATAACTACCATATAAACTATGTAGCTTTTTTTCAATAATGTTAATTTCCTTAAATATCAAGGATAGCAGTAGTTGGTGTGTGCGCACATTCAAGTCATCAGGTACAGGATCAAAGGCGTATCTGTAAGAACCCAAAACGTAATAACTGCCCATAACATAATAATTTGGGCCCATTTGAAACGTAATAACTTGCCCATAACGTAATAACACTTCCCTACCCATAACGTAATAACATTCTGCCCATAACGTAATAAGTGATTACATTATGGGCAGGTTATTACGTTATTGGACTTACACTAAAAAAAGCTTTCCTTTTGTTATGGGCTTTATTATGTTTCAAATGGGCCCAAATTATTACGTTATGGGCAGTTATTACGTTGGGGGCAGTTATTACGCTTTGGGTTCTTACACGCATCAAATAAAGTTAATTAAATGTCAACTAAGATTCAGCTGAATGTTCTTGTTGATGTCCACTTGAAGATACATCAGTGAGGGAGTGGCACGGGAGTTGCAGCCAGACACAGCAGCAGAAGATCAGGAGGACTGTGTGTCACACCTCTCACCAGAGAACCGGCTGGCCCTGGAGGACTGGAAACGCATCGCTGAGTACTACGTGGAGAAACCCCGCATCCTCATGCAAGGACTCAGCGTAGGGATACAAGCACGCTCTCACACACACCCATATGGGTTTTTTACATGACTGTCATGTTCAGACACACACCAACCATCAACAGACAAAAGTACAGTCACATACACACACACACACACACACACACACACACACACACACACACACACACACACACACACACACACACACACACACACACACACACACACACACACTCAATCGGCGAGAGATGGAAAAGGGACACACACACACACACACACGCGTACACACAATCTTCAGACAGTTAAGAAAATGGCCACAAGATGGCAGCAAAAACATAGTCTTCTTGCCCAGTGTGTAAACTGTACAGACAGACTGTCTTATTCACAGGGTCACCTTAGTTGAAGCTGTGTTTTTGCTTTAACAGGCTCCATTCTGCGAGCGCGAGATGAAAATGTTCTGGAACCCTGCGCCACCCAAGTTCGGCTGCGCCCCCACAGTCCTGAGGGACAAGCTGTTCCCCAGATATCAGGTAGCGTAGCAGAGAGTCCAGCGAGTGTGTGGATGTCGATCCGTGACGTGCTCCACTTCAACAGATGGATGCTTGCTCAGCCACCCCCAAAATGCACACACACACAGACACACACACACACACACACACACACACACACACACACACACACACACACACACACACACACACACACACACACACGGATGCCTACACGGACGTATTATACACACACACACACACACACTCACACACACACACACACACACACACACACACACACACACACACACACACACTCACACACACACACACACTGGAAGCACTGCCAGACGAATACAAAACCATTTATCTCCACCTGTGGCCTGGCCTGCTGTTGTTTTGGTCCACATTCAGGATGGTCTCCTGACCTGCCTATTGTACCACCTATTGTAGGCTGTAGCATCGGTATCAATGTTAGAATAGCAAACAAGACAACTCCGTACACAACAGCAACCACTTGTAGTAGTAGCATAATGTTAGAAAGTAAAATGGAGAAGGCAACTCCATAATAGCAGAGCAACATAAAATGAAAGCAGAGCTGTATTAATTTATTCAGAGACTTTGGGGATGAAGGCTTTTGGACCTATTATTAGGCAGTGGTGTGATAATGTTTTGTGTAGTGCAACTACCTTTTTATTTAGTTGAGACATGGTGGCAATTGGTGTGTGTGTGTGTGTGTGTGTGTGTGTGTGTGTGTGTGTGTGTGTGTGTGTGTGTGTGTGTGTGTGTGTGTGTGTGTGTGTGTGTGTGTGTGTGTGTAGATGTGTGTGTCAGTGAGCTGGCCCAGTTAAGTCCTTTATATTAGCACTCCCTAATTACTAATTGCAGTGAGCAGCTCAACCCTGAAACTGAAATGGTGATTGTAGGTCATGCATTGGCCTTATCACACCCTCCTTTGCTTCTGTGCAGTTTGTCATTATGTTGGTCACAATTTCAGAAAGAAATGGCTGGGAGAGAGCGATGGGGAAGGGTCCAGGAAATGACCCGGGCCAGGAATCAAACCCGGGTCGCCGGCATGGCAGTCCAGTGCCCAGCCGTTAGAGCCATGGCTGCGCCACAATTTCAGAAAGAATTTGATTCAATAATGTGTGTGTGTGCGTGTGCGTGTGCGTGTGTGTGTGTGTGTGTGTGTGTGTGTGTGTGTGTGTGTGTGTGTGTGTGTCAGGGCTTGAAACTAACGGGCGCCAGGGCGCCAAATGCGGGTGAAAATCGCATCTGGCGTGTAACAAGTTGATCCTCACTAGCCATTTGGCTGGTAGCATATTATTGGGGAGTGATTGAAAAAAAAACGGTGATAGATTTCCCTGAATGTGTTCGCTATCAAAAAGGAATCCAGTCTTGCAAACCTAGGGCACTGGCTTGTCAAGCCACAGACCTGTGTGTCAAGCACTGCAGATGCCCAACCTCCGTGGAGAAAGTCGGACACGCCAAGACGTGCACAGCTTGCTCCGGTTTAAATATGTGGCGAAGTTTGCTCTCAACTGGCAAGCGACGCTATGTGCATATTTTGCGACATGCCTTTTATAGTCCAGTAATGTTTTGCGTAGTTGTGCGCAGTTCGTAAGCTGTGGGAGTGAGGGTACTGACACAACCTTGGTTACGACGCACGTTATCGAACATTACACAAACATTCTGTCAGCATCGCAATGTCTGTCTTGCTTTGACAACAGTGTAAGAAAACAGGACGACGACAGAAAGTCGGCAGGTAACGACATCATACCTGTCAAATTTGAGCATCACAAATCTGGATAATTCCCCGAATTTACGCCAAAAGCAGGAAATATTCAACAGGTCAAATTCTGACGATCAATGGGCCACCAGTGACAAGTCGGGCGGTGCGTTGCTTTTCACGCTGACAGTTCACGTGCGAGGCAGTCCTGTCCAGAATCCACCCATAACGCACGTTTAAAAGGCGCATGTAGACTTTGCATATCGTAAAAAAATATGAAATATGTGTTCCCCCTTGTGGCTTTGTCGCCAAAATTGTCAGGAGTTGATGCAAAACGTAATGGTGCAGGTTGTCATGAGATAGGCTAAATTAGATATAAAGGCTAAATAATATTTTATTTTTATGATTAATATCCCAGAAGATGTGATGTTTCATGGCAGGCGAACGTGCATCAGACCTGTGTGGGATACATGTAGGCTATTTGCACATTAATGAACAAACGAATGAAAATTCCTTCCACCTCAAAGAAACAAATGGCCTTCTTCACATAGTTCCAGACCTTGCACTTATGCGTGTGCCCTTGCACAACACAGCATGTTCATTGTGCTTGTCGTTTCTGATCAATATATAAAGCAAATAACACCAGACAACAGATCAGTTCTGTAATTTCCTGTCTGCTCATCCGAGTAAAATATTACTACATATTATATTATATTATATTATATTATATTATATTATATTATATTATATTATATAGGGTCTAACATCATATCAATCATATCAGGCTACATTATGACTGTCATGATGGTTAAGAAAATAATGGCTAGTGAGGAAGCCGAATGGCTAGTGAGTCAGGGAAACTACTAGCCATAATGGCCGGTGACTAAAAAAGTTAGTGTCAAGCACTGGTGTGTATGTGTGTGTGTGCGCGCGTGCGTGTGTTTGTGTTTGTGTTTGTGTTAGCTAGTGCATGTCTGTGTTTGAGAGTAAAGAGTGAGCAGAAGTGTTTCCTCTCTGTTTCTTCCCTTCCACCAGTAAAAATCAATTTTCCAAGTTTAATCAAGTGTGTCGGACACCAAGCACAAACAAAATTATAACTGGAGCTTGTGTGTGTGTGTGTGTGTGTGTGTGTGTGTGTGTGTGTGTGTGTGTGTGTGTGTGTGTGTGTGTGTGTGTGTGTGTGTGTGTGTGTGTGTGTGTGTCATCTGAGTATGCGTGTGTGTGTATTCTTCTATGTGTGTGTGTGTGTGTGTGTGTGTGTGTGTGTGTGTGTGTGTGTGTGTGTGTGTGTGTGTTTATGCATGCACCCTTATGCATTGTTTGTTTTGTGTGTGTGTGTGTGTGTGTGTGTGTGTGTGTGTGTGTGTGTGTGTGTGTGTGTGTGTGTGTGTGTGTGTGTGTGTGTGTGTGTGTGTGTGTGTGTGTGTGCGCGCGATCTCAGGTAGCGGGTACTGAAGACCTTCTGTCTGAGATGGAGGAGTCCACATCTGGATCATACAAGTCTATGGATCAGAACAGCACTGTCACAGTCAGTAGTCTATTACAGTCAAGCTAGTCAACATTATTAAAATCACATGACAGTTAATAAACACCCAATTTACAATGATTTTAAACGTGTTTACTTCTATACAGTCAGCCGGTATAATGAGAATGCCAATAAATTGCATTATTTACATATACTGGAAAATACATCACTGCCAATTGTATACATACATTATATATAAATATGTATTAAATATATTAGTTACAGACTACACCTAGAGTTAGTTTGACCTCTGTTGCCTCCAGGCTGTTTCCCTTTGTGTACCTTACATGTGGGAAACCCTGTACATACGGTAATTAAAGATTCCATCCCATTGTGTTTGTTTGAAAGAGAGAGATTCCATCCTGTGTTGTTGTTTTGCTTCTTTTCATCTCTCTCTCTCTCTTTCTCTCTCTCTCTCTCTCTCTCTATCTCTCTCACTCTCGCTGTCTCGCTCTCTCACTCTTACAAATCCATGCAGGAAAACGTGCTGTGCCAAAAATTCAAATCGATGATCGACCTTCGAGCCGAGGACTCAGACGACTCAACAACAGAAGAATTCAGTACCGATAAGGTCAGTGCCTCCAAGGGAACTCTGCACACCAAGCCACCAAGCATTTCCCATGTACCATAGCTGGTGTAGTGACTGATCAAGCTGGTAAAGCTGGTACAAGGACACATTCAGATAGGTTGTACTATACTGTATGGTTATGGTGCTTGGCCTTGGGCTCAGTCCTCAAATCAGAGAAAGATGGAAAATGGAAGAAAAATTATGGAGAGGAAAATGAATAAACAGGACTCAGTCTCTCACTCCCTCATCCATGGCTGAGGAGAGGTAGCTTGAGAATTTTCATGTTGCCTCGTGTGTTCATTCAGATCTGAAGGACATATCTCATTACCTAAGGACACATATCTCATATCTAAGGACTATATCTCATTTGTGATATAGTCTGGTGAAAGCCAAGCTAGAGGATAGATGTCCCTAGGTAAACCCTCCTAAACCCCATTGGCTGCGTGGGTATTGCCCCTAATTAAATTTTCACTAATTCAAGTCAGTCGTTTGGTTTCAGCATGGAATGAAATGAAATTTAATGTTAAGTGAACTGTGGAGAGCAGCAAACCGTCTAATTGAAGACTCTCATGGGTTCAATCTAAAAGGCTAAGAGATTGTCTTTCAAATCCCTCTGCTATCAATCAGCTCTATTTACAACCAATAGGATGGCATATAAAGGATGCATTTCATGGTCGGCCAGTCTTTGGAAATCAAAAGCCCTATGAATTGCCACCAGACAGAACCTTGAAGTGAATTACATTTGCTGTCGCTAGGGGCGTCTGGATTCCTTGGCTATGTGTGTTGCCTCCCTAATAGTAATCACTGCTGCCCATCTCTTTTCTTCTTTGTGTTTGTTGTGGTTGCATAACTGCGGCGCGGCATGCTATTACGCTGTGGTTACTGTGAGAGCATTAACCTTGTGACTCATATCAGCCTATTTGCCATTAGGCTTGACAGTTTAATTTCTAATAACAATTTGATCTCTAATTTGCTTTTTTTGTCGTCCTCATTCTTATTTCACTAATTTATCTTCGCTTTCCTTGTTAGAGTGGAAGACAGTAGTAACAATTGATAACAATTGCTGGATTAAGATGGCCCATTCAGTAGCTCTATTTTGCTCTCAGTTGGGAATGCATTTTTGTTATTATTCAAGCACTATTTTTTGTAAAAATCTTCTATCTTGTATTAATGATGCTGAAGTCTGAAGGCTGTGCAAGACTTTCTCCAGCACATCCCAACAACGGTTCTCAATGAGGCTATTATATATGGTCTGAGCTCTGTGATGGCCTGTCCATGAGTGAAAATGCTGTCTCGTGCTCCTTGAACCACCTTGCTGCAATGAATTTCTTCGCATTTCATTAAAAAAAAAAAAAAAACACATGTCAAAAGACATCCTGTGGTTGTGGAAAAGTTTTTGGTCTGTTCGAGAAGGGTAAAAGCATTGGCATTGTTAATCACTTAAGCATTTTGTCTCAGCTCAAGTTTCCGCAACAGCCTGTGCTCAAAAGAAATGAGCCATTGACATCAGATGACTACCTGAATACTTTGTATAATGAATGGCCATGTTATTCCTTTGCACGTGTAATGACACATTGGCATATTGCAAAATTACAATGCCAGGATTCATTGGGCTCAAGTTTGAATTAAAGCATGTTTCAGGGAGCATCATGTCCACACATGGATTGGCCACCACAGAGTTCAGACCTGAAACCTATTGAGGATTCTTGGCATGTGCTGGAGACGGTTTTGCATAGCAGTCAGACTCTACCATCATCAATGCAAGATTTTGTCGGAAAAATGAATGCAACACTGGATGCAAATAAATCTTGTGACATATCAGACACTTTACCAAAACAATGCCAATGCCACGTCAAAAGTGTGCCAACTGTGCCATAAACAAACATAAAGGTATTCCAACAGCATATTCATTTTAAGTATGTGACCATTTTTGGTGGCAACTTCTTTTTTTTTGGACAGGCAGTGAAACCTCATGCTGAAAGTGGCAGGAATTCACCTGCTCCTTGCAGTAATTTCAGACAAAGTCAAGCACCCAGTGTAGAGAATTAGACTACAAGGTGTTGAGCGCGCTTCCTGCTCCTTACAGTAATTTGCCATGTCATTGGTAGGTGAAGCGGCCCCGCTCTGCTCCACTCCTCGGTGAGTGCACTGAACCAAGCCTCCACATCAAGACCGACTTCCGCTCCATCACCTGCGAGCTGGAGGTGGTGCGCAAGTTCAGGCAGTCCCTGTCCACCCAAAATGCCCTCCAGCGCCAGCAGCAGCAGCAGCAACAGCAACAGCAGGGCCAGGGCATCTCAAAAGACCCGCCTTCAACACACAAGTCGCCCTCCACCAAGGCTTCACAGGCTACCGATGCTCACCAAGCCTCTGAAACTGAGGGGTCGTCGGCCTCGTCACGACAGCATGCTCACCACCCGCAGCAGCAGCGCAAGCGCAGCGTCAAGACCGAGGCTGCTCCAGTGCAGGAGCAGGAGCAGGAGCGCACGACGCACAAGAACAGCTCCGCAGGCACCAGCAATACGAGACGCAGAACGGCCAGGACGAAGAGGCTGCAGCCGGACAAGCTGGCTAGCATCCTACGCTTGTTGAAGGGGAAGCCTCGCACCTTGGCCAGGTACGGCTGGAGCTGTTCAGCAGTGCTTACTTACTCAGCCAACGCTTATTGTCACCAGAAGTGTCAAAAGTGAAAATAAATTCATGGTGTAAGTACAGTACTAGCACCATTTACTCCATTGTACCTAATGAGATAGACTGTGTTGTTACTGAAAAACACTAAAAACCTAACAGGACCCACCACAAAATTGATCCAACCAGCAGAGTCAGCTTATCGTAAGACAAATACAGGTCTACTAGTTACTCAGATGAGCTACCTGCATTGGAAGGACACTTTGTTTCTTATTCCTTTTGTTTTTACTTTTACTTTTGACACCTCTGATCACCACCAGTCCATGACTAAAACATGAGAAAGTATGGATATGAGATGTTTTTTGCGCTGTGTCTGTACAGCCAGTATACTGTACAGCTCCATTGACACCCTACATTACAAAGTGAATATTGCACACCATTCTGAGAATATTGTCCCAATCAATGTTGTGCTAATTTAATTCTTTGAGTGTTGACTTAACACTTAGAGTTAAATTTGACATTGTTTTAGTATAGAGGCTTTCTTATGTTTTATGATACTGTCTTGTTAATTCAACACTCAAAGACTTGACCACATGGGACCACATGTTCTCAGAATAGTGTTGATTTTTTACTCTGTGGCACAGTGTGTGAAAGTTATGACATGAGCATTTGCCATGTAACTGTCAGGCAAGCAAGCAAGGCAAAATAACTCTAATGAGCAGGAAGACTTTACTCATCCAGTAAATACAATATTAAGAATATTATTCTTAGAATCTAAGACAGGGATGCCAAATCTGCCCCGCGGAGTCATTTTATTCAGCCCACGAGATCATTTCAAGTGTGTATTACAGTTGGCCCACATACACCATTAATGTATATTGTAACAAGACTTGAACATGAAAGTTGTTGTGTCAAGGGAATATGAGTAGGCCCATGCCAGTGAAATGGCTCACTCTCATATGCAACACAATGCGTATGTGCAGGCACATTTGTACTACTATATATGATGGCAAAAAGTGTGTATAGAATTTAACTGCATGCACACACAATTTTAGTAAATCTTTAAAAAATAAATGTGATTTTGGCCTGCGTCTTTGGTCCAGATTTTGATTTTGGCCCTCGGTCAATTAGAGTTTGACGCTAAGACATCAACATTTATCAGAAATACTCCCACTCCCGCAGAGGAATACCTTGTGTCCCACGTAGGGAAGGCGAGCTTGAGAGTTATAGCCAGGAGCCTGGTGAGAGTATGAATCAGATTGCTTTATGACAATTTCAGACAGCTCACAGTAAACATTTAAAACAAAGTTATAAAAATAATTCTCAGATAAAACTAGGCCACAATGAGCTGAGAGTATACTGTACCTACTACATATGGGAGGGAGACACGCAAACAATCCATTTAAGGTCCCCTCCTCTGAAAATATTGAGATGATTATTGATCATAGCTCTGCTTCTCCAGATGAAGCTTGAACACTTTTACTGGTAAAGGGGCATTACATGTATGGGAATGGGAAACATCAAATCAATCATACACAGCAAATTATGTAGTGTTAATTTAAGACTCATTGGTCCTTTTCTCTAAGTGGTGAATTTACACTACAGACTTTAATGTGTAGCTCCCCTTTTCCATCCAAAAGCTGAAAGCTGCTGTTATTGCCGTTACTGTTGTGGTTTGCTGCATCTCTCTTGTGGGGGAGGGGGAGACTTTATTTATTTAGTCATTAGATAGATTGCCGATACAAGCGCTTTAAGCAATTACGCAGGCGAGCATAGCAGGCTGCCGTCGAATGGCTACATCTGTTCTGGTGTCAGTTTGGCCATTTGGTGCATTTTGTAACAATCTCACTGTGTGCTATAAATAATCATCACGACTGGCCATTAGTCTCCTCCAGCTCTCTCTCTCTCTCTCTCTCTCTCTCTCTCTCTCTCTCTCTCTCTCTCTCTCTCTCTCTCTCTCGCACGCTCTCTCTCTCTCTCTCTCTCTCTCTCTCTCTCTCTCTCTCTCTCTCTCTCTCTCTCTCTCTCTCTCGCACGCTCTCCTTGCTACCACCCACCCCAGCATTCCTGCCTGCCAGGCATATCCTTATGCATAGCATTGCATTATTCCTACACCTGCTGCTGGTTTTAATGGGCTGTCATTATTAGTGGAGGATTTAAAAAAACAAGAAGGCCAAATACGTGTAGTTATTATTGTATGTAATTTCTTGTACATACATCACCTATCTCAACATACAGTACTTCTACAGTCTTGTGTGAAAAAAGTGTCAGTCTCTCTTCTATGTTCATGAAGTACCGTGTGTGTGTGTGAGAGTTGTGTGTGGGTGTGCGTGAGACACTGTGCGCCTGTTGTGTGTGGGTGTGTGTTGTGTGTGTGCGTCTCTTGCATGGATGTCTGTTTTTGTGTCTTGTCAAGCAGGAGTGAGTCGGTGAGCCGCTTGTCCCAGAAGTCCGTGTGCTTCACCCAGCGGGAACGCTCCAGCCTGCTGCGCTGGCCTAGTCTGCCCATGCTGCTGGACTTCCCGGACTTCGCCACCCAGCGTGGGGGCATCGCACCCGAGGAGGAGGAGCGCGAGTGGGTGCGGGACATCTGGGAGGTCTGGTTCGATGAGGTGTTCCCGCCACTGGACGAGAGCATCAGCGTGGTGATCGCCGACCCCCAGAATGGCTCAATGGTGGACGCCGAGTGGACGGAGAGCCCGGAGCGCAACACCCAGGAGCTGGAGGTCAGGGTTTCCCCCAGCACACTTCACAGTTAAGGCCTTAAGATAAGGTCCCTCTTACGGTACATGTTTGTTGTTACCCCAATGACCATGTCTTACTTAAAGTGTATCTTGCAGGTTAAACACCACTAAATCACATTTTAAGAACCTCAATACATCAATTTAGATGTGATATATGTCAAAATACCGAATTATTGCATAAACAACATTTTCAGAAAACTTTGTCAAAAATAATGGCGGCTTCTTTTAAACAAACATTTAGAATCCGACGTAGATAGAGGGAGTCGCCGCGTTATACAGACATACTAAGCACCGCAGAGAATAGGCCAGATTCTAATATTGTAACACCTTTCCAGACCTATAGGCTAAATTTCAACAAGTTAAATGGCCTTAAACAGTGGCAGTATCCACCAGATATCGTCTGAACCGTTTTATTATTTAAAATAATAATATTTTTTTGTAGGTTTCCTCCATGTCAATGCGCTGCAGCAGCGCCATGAGGGTGTGCCAGACCGTTATTAGGCCTATGTGGCACTTCATTAGGTTTCAAAATAATATTATTAACCTAATAGAATGTCTGATTGATATAAACTCTATTTGTGCATATAGCATATTTAATTTTATATTTTCGATGTGTTTCCCTCATTGTGGAGATTCTCGGTTGGATCCAGAGTCCTGAGTTGGGTAGGCTAGGTGTAGCCAAAAGAATCCCCCTCCCCATCACAGAGCTATCGCGCACTACCACCACCACCGACTGTTTTATTGCCCCAATCCCCCACACTTCGTTTGCACAGTAAGTCATTATTAGGGTATGTCACATGACTTTTTTGGAGTTTATTAACGCTGCTGTGCTGGCCTATAGCCTAGAAACTTGACTGTGACTTTATGGCGCTTCGTTTGTGTCGGGGAAAAAAAAAACCGTTATGCTTCCTAAGCATAACCTGACACGGTGGTTTTGAACTGCTGGAGAGAGTGAACCTCTTTCTCCAGGCCAACATAGCATATCCACATTTCCATCTTTTTTTCTGAAGTTGAGGACTGCTTCGTACCTCTTGTCTGTCAGTAACCGAATCCCTTCCGATGTTGTGTCTTTTGCGCATGGAGTGGACAGTGTGCCAAATTGGGTCGTAGTAATGTTTTAACTAACCTATATGCAGTAGCCTACACTCACGAGGGATGACCAGGATTTGAAACAGGTTTGATTCTTGCGCCAATTGCTGATAGCCAGCTGGTCCAGCGGTGGATTGCGTGTCGTAACCCTAGCCTACACAAAACCAGGCGAGACTCGCTCTTGCAGACAACATTGCTCTGCGAGAAAGATCATCCCTGTCTTCCTGGCGATTCATCCCCTTTGTCATCGTCCGTCTTTTCCTGTTAGTAATTTGGACCTGGCATGTTTATCCCCGTAATTTGTAAAACCGGCAATCAAACGTGCGCGCAGCACTTTACAAAGACGCAGGTATCCTCTCTATCAAAGGAACGCTTTCTCCGCGTGTGGTGTGCTAGATTTTCCGTATCCTCATGGATTGGCAAGACATGTTGGGATACTTCAATTCAATTCAATTTACTCCCGATTTTGTAGAGATATTATGCTATTCAGCAAAATGTCAGGACCACATCAACGTTAGTTTGGCAAATGTAGCCTAACGTTGGCATGCTGATGCAAGCTCGACGGTGAAACAAGACGCATGCAAATAATAATCGATCTACTTCCCCAAGCATAGCCCACTGAAAATGTCCAGCATGTCCAACGTGTTTTACACATTCAAATAGGCCTACTCCCACTAAAGACATATCCCAAACTCAACGACGAGTGCTGCCAGTGCACATTTCGCCCCTAGCACCACACACGTGGACAGCTCGCAATGCAAAAATAGGTAGGCTATATAGGTAATATTTGTGCTGGCATTTTTGTTTCAGTTTTGTAACGAGGATTATAGCAGCTGAAGACTTGATTTTTTCTAGCCTATGGGAATACTTTTTTAGTTTGGTATAATTACGGACAATGCAAATAACTGTTTTTTGTGACATGCGGACATTTTTGGAGGGAATATAATCGAAAGTTCCGCCGCCTGGTTTATTGTTTTGTGAAGTGAGATTTGTTTTGAATCAAAGCGGGCGGGGTTTTGATGGAGTGACGACGAAGCTTGTAACACCGTTGGGAAAGCACATTAACGGCAAAGAACGCCGATTGGTCAGAGCGCCGGCAGGGTTTGAAAAAACAACAGGTTGTTCTCATCAGCAATCGTCCGAGGTATCGTTCATCGGGGTCAGACTAAATTACTCCGGTCTCACATTTAGGCTGGTTTATCAGGCTACATAACCTTTCCATTGTATGAATGAATGTTTATCCTTCATAGGAAAGTGAATGGCCGATGGCCGATAGTGACATGTCTCTTACCAGCTAACCCACCAAGCCCCCCACCTCCCACACACACCTCACCCACCCACCTTGACTAACACATGTTCTGTGTGAACCCCCTGGAGGTGGTGGACCTGTCTCAGGCGCTGGGCGAGGGGCTGACGGCGTCCGACCTGCAGGAGGAGGTGGAGGCGCTGACCCAGGCCATGGCCCAGCAGGACCAGCCCAGCGCCTTCCACCTGTGTCGCCGCGGAGGCCTCTACAAGAAGCTCGGCCTCCTCAGCCAGGCCATGGACGACCTCAACAAGGTGAGCAGCGCCGGTGCGGCTCTTTGTCAGCGTGCACCAGTGGCAGTCCTACAATGACCCCTCCGGCGCCCTACCCCCAACACTGAAAAAAGTGAAGCGCTGTGAATACTTTCCGGATTGACTGTATCTTTCATATAATACAGAAAGTGTAGACATGGCATTATTTCCCTCAGCAAGAATGAATATTTAATACTGGTTTTGGGCGTTTTCATGCCGTCCTGTTTTCCAAATGTCAGATTCAGTCTTCATATTATGTAAAGAAACTTGTTTTGCCCAAGACGATTGCAAATGTTGATTTACAGTAATCATCACAATATGACAAAACTGTCATAAATACCACTGTGCTTTCCATTATACATGAAATTTGCCATTTGTGTCCACGAAAACTGTGTTAACCGTGTCACGGTCTGAAAACCCCTCCATAAATCAGTAATGGTTTGGTCTTAGGCCATACGAATAACATCATGTGATGTCATAACCTCTTTGGCAGGATATGGGAAGACTTTTTGGTAAGTTTTGAGCTCCATCCTTCCATAATTTAATCCATTCTTTTTCATGTTCTCATAGCGGGAAAATTGCCTGTCAACTGTGTTATCAACATATTCATAAGAATCTGAATTAGAAATCACATGTAGAAAAACACAGATAAAGCATACAAATACATGAATTGATTAAGGTGTTGTGGTGGAACTTCTGAGGTCCTCAGTTAGCATAACACCATACAAATGGCTGAAATGTCAAGAAGTGTTACCGTCAATGGTGTTACGCATCAGCTATGACAGTTGAGGAGGAGTTTGTTTTTGCCAATTTATCTCCATATTGACAGACAAACAAACAAAATGATTTGTGTTCTAGGGAGATGGGTTTGTCGGCTCTGTTTTCTCTTCTAAAAAAGTGCCAACTTGTTCCCCTGCACTGTTGACTGTAACACAGTTGAGTAACACGGTTGACTGTTTTGCAAGTGTTTTTGTGCTATTGATCCCTTATGAGTTGGAAAATTCCTATGAACAGACACTAGGGATTACCTCTGGAGAAGGAAGTCTTGTGTAAGGAGGGTGACTAAATTCAAATCAGACGTTACAGGGATTTATAATGAAAAATGTGTATCACAGTGTATCACAGTGAATCATAAAATCCTACTTATGAAGCTCAACAATCACATTTTCTATATCAGTTGCACAGATTAATGACAACATTATTGTTAAGGGACATAAGCACATTCAAACGTATGTTGTTTCAACTCTGTAGTATTTTTATATATGTTTGAAATGACATAGTATTTGTCCATAACACTGTTGACAAAATAATCAAGCAAATGTTCGCTTTCATTAGAGTATTTATCAAATGATTTAAAATTAATCTTGGCAATTTGTTTGTTTGGAAACTTAAATATATACACTATGTAAACATCTAGGTCATTTAATTGAAAAAAAAATACTGATAATTGACATTTTGCTTTTGCCAAAAGCGCAGTCGAATCGTAGAATCACTCTTAAACTAAATCTGCATGGTAAAATGTTTGGTCTGTGTAATGAAACTTGTTAATGACCCCAATGAATGTGAGGTTACTGTGTGTATGTGGTCATTTTAGCAAGACAATAGACTGCCAAAGAGGCTTATCAGCTCACAGGCAGACACTGCAGAGACTACCCTTTGTCTTTTTCTTTTTTTCTTTACCATTGGTGCATTCTGATGGCTTGACATGCTGCTGTTTGTGTCCATGACAGGCCATATCCATGGAGCCTGGCTTGCTGAATGCCTACTGGCACAGACACAGCATTTATCTGCTCCGAAATGACCACACCAGTGCCCTGGAGGACCTTGACTACATCATCAAGCATGGAAAGAAGCCAGCTGGTAGGGCAATGGCAGAGACACATAGTTTGTGTGTGTGTGTGTGTGTGTGTGTGTGTGTGTGTGTGTGTGTGTGTGTGTGTGTGTGTGTGTGTGTGTGTGTGTGTGTGTGTGTGTGTGTGTGTGTGTGTGTGTGTGTGTGTGTGTGTGTGTGTGTGTGCGCGCGCGCCTGCCTGCCTGCCTGCCTGCCTGCCTGCGTGCGTGTGTGTGTAGTGTACGTGTGCTGTCTGTCTGTCTGTCTGTATGCTGTGTGTATACCGATCAGTGGCAATCTTGTGTGTGTGTGTGTGTGTGTGTCCAAAGTACCAAATGTGCATCAAAGGTGTTCAGTACACAGTTGCTTAAACTCACCACTTTACACCTTGAAAAGTAACGAAATGTATGTTGTTCAGTTCCAGCCACCTATTTTTTCTCATTTCATGCCCATACATACCATGATACCTTCATGAACCTTAGGAGGAGCAATCAGGGTGCAGTCAAAACAACACAAACATGTAGTTGAAAAGAAAGCATGTACGGTGGTTGTGTTGCAAACTTAAGTCAGCGGCCATCAAGAGCGTGCCAGCTTGATAAGTGTCAAGGTGGAGGTCCAGCTGGCGTGAGGTATTAAAGTAGCCTCCTGCAGGCACACAGCAGTTGCTCGCTGGCTACTCTAATGTTGGGATGGGTGATTAATTGGATGTAATCATATTTAATCGGGCATGAACTAAGGTTGATTCCCTGATCCAGATGTCATTCTTGATAAATAACATTATATGTCAGGTTGTGTGTCAAGGGATTTGGTTTTGGTGGCGAAAAATGACTTGCGGAGTCGGAATGTAAAAGATGGATGTAATGTTTGCCTGTAGAGACACGTTTTAATCAACTTATGACCTGGCAGTATCAGGGGGGAAATCATAAGCAAAGTCAATATTGAGCAACAACAATATCGATCATATTTTGTCATGCAACACATGAAGCCTCTGATCTGTGGACTGACACGTACAGTACAGTGTATAAGTGCCATCACTGCACTTCCCTGCGCTTGCAGCTCGATAGCTGCCAAGGTGGAAACCAATCCAGCCTTGGCACCTGTGTGTGTGTGTGTGTGTGTGTGTGTGTGTGTGTGTGTGTGTGTGTGTGTGTGTGTGTGTGTGTGTGTGTGTGTGTGTGTGTGTGTGTGTGTGTGTGTGTGTGTGTGTGTGTGTGTGTGTCAGAGTTCCGTGTCAGTTCAGTTGAGTTCAGGAGAGTTCAGCTGAGTGCATCAGTTCCTCTGGTGTGACTCCCAGTTCATCATGGTTCAGGTTTTAGGTCACACGGTACATTGCTGTCCTGACCTCTGAGGAGTTGCCTTCCCAGCAGGGTGTCCATGTAGGTCGAGTTGAGTTCACCTCAGCTCTCTTCAGCTGTTTCTCTCATCTCACCTTACAAGACCTTAGATGACCTTATTCTAATCTAGAGGGTACACACAGGCCTCCAACTTGTACAGAGTCAGGGACGGCGCATGGCATTGGCAGACAAGACAGTCGCCTAGGGCGCTAAATGTCTTGGGGGCTCCAGAAACACTTAAAGTCCCACAAAAATTAGAACGTCAAGTGAAATAAAACATTAAACTTTATATCGACTCATTATTATTCATGGGCACTCGGTATTATAGATAGGTACTAGATCAGATGTGCTCAATAGGATGTGCAACGTTATGTTTACAGATGTTTCAAAATGCCCAAAAAGGAAAGGGGATGTTCGCCTAGGCCACCAAATTGACAAGAACCGGCCCCGTACAGAGTGTTATGTGATGTTTGGTGTTTAGTGGTGTTTCCTGTTTCTTAGCCAGACAAGGTAAAATGCTGTAAAATGCTGTAGGATGGGTCTGATGATCAAGTATATTCACCCTCAGTTATATCACCATGGCTATTGGTGGTGATGTTAGTGTCTAATAAGGATTATTATGAGGGATTTGTTTTTGTTGTTTTGTTTTTATTGTGTGTTTTTGTGTGCCATTTTGAATAATAAGCAGTAATAAACACAATATTAAAATTCCCCTTGAATTACAAAACATACTGAAAGTGGAGGTTGTGAGATAACCTTATACTAAGCTCCAGATTTGCAACATTTTTTTATTGCGGACTGAGTCACTGACTGCGGGGTAAATGTGAGTCTAATGGGTGCATCGCCTAATTGATGCACTAATTAAACTGCTATTAAACTCTGTTTGCAGGAAGTCATAAACAAACAAATTAAGATGTATTGTGCCGTGTGGAGGCTTCTCCTCCTGAAGTCCTCCCTCACAGCAGCCCACAGTGTGCCTCTCTTGTGTGTGTGTGTGTGTGTGTGTGTGTGTGTGTGTGTGTGTGTGTGTGTGTGTGTGTGTGTGTGTGTGTGTGTGTGTGTGTGTGTGTGTCTGTGTGTGTCTGTCTGTCTGTCTGTCTGTCTGTCTGTCTGTCTGTCTGTCTGTCTGTCTGTCTGTCTGTGTGCGTGCGTGCGTGCGTGCGTGCGTGCGTGCGTGCGAGAGAGAGAGACAGAGAGACAGAGAGAACTGACTGTGAGATGCTGCAGATGGTGTGTTGTGAACCTGCTCAGTTGCCATGATGTGTGTTATAAAGTGGATTCCCGCAGGCACTCAACAGCCTTTCACTGGTCTAAAAGCTCTAGTCTGTAGAGTCATGCATATACCACGGCTATGCTTCTTTATCCTTCTCATTTATTCAGAGGTGAGACAATTACAATGCATCCCAGATTCACAGGTGCTAAGCTAAAGCAGTATACAAATGTAGTCGACAGATAGGCAAACAATAAAATGTATGGACTAGGAGTTTCACCATAAAACGTTGAATTGATTATACTGTGTATTGACAAGCTTACTTGTCTTGTTTTAGTGTTTGTTTTATTCTGCTGTACATAGTGTGCATGCATGTTTGAACTGACAAATTAGTTGGTTTCAATCCAAATTATGTATTATGTAATGAGAATTATAGACTGTTCTGTATGCAAGATCTATTCTATATTATGCAAGATTATCTGTTGACCGGAAATGTGATTTTTAAGTAAATCCATATTATTCTACGAGCTGTACTGCTTGGAAAAAGCACTTGTTTTTGATGTATTGTGAATTCTCCAGGGGTAGGCCAATATTCCAGACAGCAGATTTGTAATCAGGTAAACCATCTTTTTGGGAATCTGCCCCAGATGCCTTCAGGTCCAGGGCTGAGATCTGCAGGGCACGGGGCCAGGCCACTTTGGCCATCCTAAACTACACTCACGCCATCAAGTGCAATCCGGACAACGACGAGAACTACTTCAGGAGGGCCCAGATGTACATGCAGACCGGAGAGATCGTGCTGGCTCTAGACGACTATGCTAAAGTACATCACACACACGCACACACACACAATCACAAACATGCATGTATACATACACACACGCACACACACAATCACAAATGCACGGACACACACACACACACACACACACACACACACACACACACACACACACAATCACAAATGCACGGACATACACACATACACACACACACACACACACACACACACACACACACACACACACACACACACACACACACACACACACACACACACACACACACACACACACACACACACACACACACACACAGTGAAACTGCAGATGACTTCAATAAGCTTAGTGATTTGTGAGCACATATGAGCTTGGGTAAACCATTTTTGTGATTTAGGGTGAAATAAAGAATAATACAAGAAATGCTCTTAAAAAGTGCAGACCTCCTCCAAGGAAGCTGTTTGATAGAACATTTGACTAAGTTACCCCCTTAAGTCTTTATGCCATGTTTTATGCCAAATTCACTCAATCCTGCAATGGTGAAGAATCTTTTTTTTTGTTTTTTTTTAATATTCCTGGATCCGTATTGTGAACCGGACCACCACCAAAATGTAATCACTTGTTCCTTTTGTTATTTCCAACAACTCCACAAAATTTTATCAAATCCTTTCATAACCTTCTGAGTTATCCTGCTGTCATACAGACAGACAGACATACAAGTGCAACCGAAAAAATAACCTCCTTGGCAGAGATAATAAGATATTTAACTATTGTTTCTTTGCACAGCTACTTTAGAGATTGCTTACTGTACATAGCACTATTCAACTATATGTATGGAACACCACTCTACACTTGCAGACGTATACCATCAACCCCAAGAGGACGGACGCCCTGATGATCCATGGGGAGCACTACTACCAGAATGCCAACTGGCTGGTGTCGTTGGCAGACTTCACAGCCGTGCTCAAGCAGGAGCCGGGCCACGCGTTAGCCAGGTGTGCCAGTCAAGGGCCTACGATATGAATGTCCAACACTGCACCATAAGCACATACACCCCGTCCACAAGTGCGGCATATTGCACTAAAAAACGCAAAATGTGAAACGATTTTTAATGGGAGGGGTGAACTCTGTTGGAGGTTGAAGTTTGAGTCTGATTTTACTCAGTCGCTAACATTTGGTCATGACATCTATTCGTATGGAATGCATCATTGTACCCCCGCACCCCCCACCCCCACCCTCTGCCTTGTTTCGCATATGCTGATTGATGTTGTAGAGTTGCGGTGTAATCTCCTCCCGAAGACTGTTGACTGTAGCTTTACATATGACAAAGCCTGGAGTGTGAATCCACACTCAAATGATGTGGGCTTAATGTAATACAGTTCCTTCTTTAGACTTCAGCAGCGTTTATGTTGCAGATAGTGGCCTGCAAGACAAGTGAAGTGGCCTGCTACGTTTGTAACGGATTTGGCCTGAAAATAAATAAATAAATACACGTCAGGCCACCGGTATGCCCTATGGCCAGTCCAGCGGTGCTCATTACCACTCAGATAAATGGTGGGTGCTAATTTGTGAAGGAATTGTTTAATGGTGCTCACAATTCTAAATTTCGACTCAGCTTAAACATCCACCCCCTCCCCCAAAAAGCACTGTCCACTATGTTTAAATAGCAGTGTCACCTGTGAAATTTTTTATATCACTATTTTATCATAATTTTTACCACTCTTTCCTGCATACTAAATAGGACGTACCGGGGCCAGATCCATGCCAAGCTGGGCCACTTCCACAGTGCGGTGGAGGACTTCTCCCTGGCGGTGCACCTGAAGCCGCTGGACTGGAAGGCCTTCTACCACCGCGGTTGCCTGCTGAGGAAGAGGGAGCCCGAGGTTGCCCTCCGGGATCTCAGCACCTCCGGTACGCTCATATTGTTGTGTGCACCTTATAATCCACGATTACAAGGGTGGTGTCATTACTGCAGTCAAGGTTGCTGACAGGTTCTCCCGGGCCCAGGACAAAGTCTTCCAAAAGGCCCCCCACCTAATGCATATAGCCTACATATTTCTGGGCCCCATCTCTCCCTGGGCCCGGGGCAACTGACATGTTTATCCCCCCGTCAGCTTCCCTGACTGCAGTATTTGGGTAGCAGTTACTAGTGATCATTCCGTTCAGAACGGCTATTGTATGGGCAGCCTAACAGGAATTAGCTGTCAATAGGGTGGGATAATAAGCTGGATACTTAGCCAGTTTCTTACTTTTTTCTTTTTCTAATCTCCTCAACTGTGAAGTCACCATCTCACAACATCGATGAGGAGTTATCGACTGCTTTTTTTTTTTTAGCAAAGTTTATATTTTTTCACTTTGTTAGTGTTACGATGTTAGACACTGCAGTCCAAACAGTGGGAGTGCAGCAAGCATAGCGAGCGAACCCAGTTCAGTCACACCGGACCTGCAACAATGAAAGGAACTCGGCAGCGTGGGGGTCCAAGCGGCACAGCCAAACATGAAATTAGTTCAATGGGCTCGTAGCCCACTTACTTCAGCCGGGCACAGACAGAGTCCATGGCCCAGAGTCGTGGTGAGCGCCTAACCTCCATAACAGCTGCCAGGGTCCTGGACAGGCTTCTCCGCAGCCTCTTCATGGGCGCAAGCAAAGTCAATCAACCCGCAATGTCCAGTCTTCGCCCATCCGCTGCCGCTGTGGCTTCTCCCTCTGCCGAGCTCGATCTGCCTGCCTGCTCCTTGCTCTGCAACTCTGAGTGCGTCTTAATATGCGGCCTTGCCTCCTCCACTTGCGCTTGTCTCCTCGTCCCGCCTCCTGGCCCCTCCTCAGTGGAGAAAACGATAAAGTTTCCCAGCTGTCAGCCTAGCCACAACAACTTTTGAGAGACTGTTTTTCATTCACTATCCCAATTGCAAATGAGAAAAAGACTGTACAATTGAGCTTTTGCAAGATATTGAAATATAATGCTGTTGTCAGTGATGTCATCATGACGAGAAGCAAGTGGAGGAGGCAAGTGGAGGAGGCAAGGTCACATATTAATACGCTGCCGGCATCTCCAGTCTTCTGTCTTGACATTTAAATAGAGGTGCAGTAACACAACACACCTGTACCACACTAATTGGCCTACTCACCAGATTGGTGGAAAGTTAATTGGTCCATTGTCCCTCATTATCAGATTGACACTAGGAAGCACTGGGAGTTAACAAAAGCACACAAAGTGAGAAGCAATATAAAATGAAAACACAGCAACATAAAAAGAAGTGGATTAACACAACACAGCAAAGTAAATCAAATGCAAAATAACACACAGGTGACACATGCACTAGGTATTTCAACTTTAAGTCATGTGTCATATATCCTCACCAAACATAACTCGCAGCTGTCAGCAAAAATGATTTAAATCTTTGTGGGTGACTGACAGTGTAATTACATTCAGTGTGGGCAGTATTGTGGCAGGTATTGCTGTCAAGGTGGTGCATTAGTGAGCTGAAAGTGTGTATGTGGAAATGTGGTTCATGCTGTCTCTACAAGGTTGTTTTTTATTGGATACAGTCCATTTCGTAATGAATGCAGAGAAGGAGGAATAGACTGCACTATGGAGAAATACACAAGTTTATGATTGAACATTTCTTTTTGGTTAAACCTTGTGATAAGATGGGTATGCCTGTTTTGGTCTGTGCTTGTGTGACATGGCTTATAGCCCGTTTTATTGCCTTACCAGCGCGGTCATATTTGGTGAGATGCTATCTCTAAAAAAATGAAATAGAGATTGAGGTATTGGAAACACTATGACACAAAAGAGCAACCTTCCTATCATGTCTTCTGAGATGTCACACACTGTACCTAGAGGTGGAGGAGCTCAATTTCAGAATCTAATACATACTGTAGCTGACATTCACATCACATCTTTCTACTCTTTGTAGTATACCATTTAAAAACACAAATATTTTTTGGCATTTATTTTCCCCTTAAAAAAAAACTGTGGTTTAGTAACATGTACAGTAAAAAATACTGTATATCTTCATATTTTTATACCGTAAGTGCCCAGAGTTATTCTGAGTTAATTCATCTCATTGTACATATATTTTGCTTTAGCTATTGGTAACATGTGTTTGGGGCTGCACCCGTCCTGTCCTGTCCCTTTCGCCTTGTTCTATCTTATAGAGGGTGATTGCCTCTATCTTCTAGGTATTTTTTTTCTTGTCTACATAACTGTCATCATCATATTATGAATAATACTACTATAACATCTACCATATAATGTGTCGTCTTTGTTGGGTTTCCCCGCTGTCAAGCAGCATCAAACAGCTTTTGGATAATTTCCTTTTCAATATCCCAATGTGAAAGAAACCACTGAATATCTGTGATTATTATACGTCTCATATATAGTATTATAAATTGACACCAAGTAGCTGTACATCGTGTATACTTTACCATGTACACTTCACCACTCAGTGCTTAAACTTTTGTTTATGATGCACACAATTTTGCGTGTATACACAAACACAGGCTCTCTGTCTATTTCACACTCACTCACTCACTCACTCACTCACTCACTCACTCACTCACTCACTCACTCACTCATTCACTCACTCACTCAATATTTGTCTTTCACACACACACACACACACACACACACACACACACACACACACACACACACACACACACACACACACACACACACACACACACGATAGGGGGTTGGTGGGCTGGGCGAATGCCCATAACCGTCCCAGAGCTAATTTCAAATCCGCGCCTCCCTGTCCTCTAAAGCAGAACATACTCTACTCAGCAGCAACAGCAGCAGCAGCAGCAGCAGCAGCAGAAGCAGCAGCCCAGCGAAGAGAGATTACCGTCATTTGTATGCTTGGCTACGAGTCCCCTTCTGCGCCACCCGTCCGCCCTCCGCCACTACCAGTTTCCACTTCACCTTCACTCGCCTCTTTCATCCATCTCAGCTGAGAGGCTGCCTTTGATATGTCCATAGTGACGTGACGTGGCGTCCTCATGTCACAGACATGCAGTAGGCTACAGCTGTATCCCCATATGGCAGCGGCTTAATGCTCTCCGCCCATCATCATCAAAGATGAGTTTTAGTAGTGGTCGCGCGTTACACGGTTTGGAGTAATAGCTTCTGTACTGTGCCTCTTTGCCTCTTATCTGACTAAAAGCAGGCTCAAACTACACGACTAGCGATTGTGTGTCCGATGTTGGCGTCGGGGTGCACCGCACACTAGAAGAGAATCGCAACTGTCAATCTTGTCGCTGCTCGCAGCCACCGAGACAATGCCCGACGTTCTATTTCCAGTCGCAAATATCAAACACTGTTTGATTTCTACGACTTGCGATCGGCGACTCTTTGAGCTGCCAAAGTTCTATCTCAGAACGTCGCTCACGACGAGGAAATCTTTCCCGACAATCGCTTGCGATGGTCCTGGGGGGTAACGTTCCAGCGATTGTCGTAAGGGGGGTTTTCAGCCGAGAATCGGCGCGATAGTCGTGTAGTTTGAGCCAGGCTTAAGTGGGTAAATTGAGTGATACTGCGTCAGAGACTGAGTGAAGCTTTACTCTACATGCTTTATGAAGTGACTGAATAATTGTATGATGTACATGAGGGATTGTTTTGGTGTCTGAATGGGATTTGAACATCTACAGTTTGTCCATATCAGGTGATGAGGAACATCACGCAGACGATAAACACAGAGATACTCGTATAGAGGGATACTAGTCCCCAATTTCTTTAGGTTAACGGTGCCAAACTATCGATGCCTAAATTATAAATGAGGTATCCTCTCTTTCACTCTGTCTTTCAAATATGTACGTATATGCTGCCTCATCACACCAGACTACAGTATCTGCACTTGCCTGAATGCTGATCATTGCTGTTTGTGTTTCAGTGCTGATCAATGACAGCAAGGAAAACTTTAGTGCCTTCCTGCACCGTGGCCTGATCTACTGTGACCTCAAACAGTGGAAGCAGGCCTTGGCCGACTTTGAAGCAGTGGTCAAACTGGACAGGTGAAGAACTACAGTATCATACGCTGTGTTTAAGGGGACTGGATAAATGTGAGATAACGCATAGAGTTTCTCCCTGACAGATGAAACCAGAAGTTCTTGGTGATGGTGTTCTTTTCCAATTCATTCTGTGGGTGTAAATGTCAAATATTTATTACATGCGATTGATATGGGCCCAAAAACCAAAAAGCTGTTACTAAGGCTGTATACATGATTATGTTTGCTGTCATAGTAGAATTTTGTAACATGGAAATCTATGAAAAGTTGTTCGCTTCTGTCAGCCCTAAATGGATTTTGTGTAGTTGTTTATTTGTTGCAGCTTTCATGCTCAATTTCAGCCTATTGTTTTGTCTTGAAGGCTACCATGCAAGCCAGACACCACACCACACACCTTACCCTCCACCCCTTCCTTGCTTTCCTCTTCTGTGACGCCTCCACTTCCTGCTCTGAATGAGGAGGAAAGAAAGGGAGGGAAAGGTTCCAAGTTAATTGACTTAAAGTAGGCTAATACGTACTGACAATCAATGGATTGCACAATGCTACCTTAGGGCTCAAAGTGTTTTGTCCACAGATGGTGTCAAGGGACACATTACGAATAATGGATTAAGCAGCATTGCAACCCTGTAGGTATTGCCAAGTCTCTGGACTGCCAGTAGGATTTCTGTGGGTCTAACGCGATGTGTTTATAAGGAGGAAGCGCGATGCGGAAGCAAACATGCAAGAACAATAGAGCTGTCCTGCCAAGTCATTTCCTTCGAATGTTTTGGCAACACGTTATTAGAAAGGGGTCCCACACTAGACCAACAATGGCATGAAAGTGAAAGCACCTTATATACTATGTTTTCAATGCATTTACCCATACATGATTACCTTATTTTGAAATAGAAGTTAATTATGTGCCATGAACTCTAAATTTTATCCAAAGTAACTTACAGTTCAGCATATTTTCTATTCCGATTATGTGGCCATAGACAGACATATCACAATGCTACTAACCCCAACTCCGATGAAGTTGGGACGTTTGGTAAACAGTGAATAAAATCAAAATGCTATCATTTTCAAAACATTCAATCTATTCATTAGATGGAGAATAGTGAAAAGACAACATATTAAGTGTTAAAACCGAGAAAAAATATTGTTTTGGGGGACATATGTACTCATTTCTAATTTGATAAATCCAACACGTCTCAAAAGAGTTGGGACGGGGATCAGTGAAATTTAGTAAACATCCAAATAAGATAAAACAACAAAGAAGAACATTTCAAAATGAATTGTACTGACGGACAATATAGGTGTCCAGGTATAAGATCATCACAGAGAGGCTGAGTCACTCAGAATTAAAGATGTAAAGGGAATAATTACCATAGTTATTACATACATTTTTTAATTCCCTTTGATTTACCACGATTGAGTGTATATAAGACATATTTTTGTTAATAAAATCATTGTATAGGTTCATGACATCATGAAATATATATTGGCTGTAGTCTCACTCTAATTCCTGGAGTGCTAGAGCTATTGAAAATTGACCATATTAAGAATGCTTAATGCATGAAAATGACACAGGGGTTTAACATTCTCCTAAGCACCTGAGCTCACTTGAAATAGACCCAGAAGACATGGAAAACTGTCCTTTGCTTACAGAAGTCAGCAGAAGTTGTAGAAGTCCATTCTTTTTAACAATAATAGAGCATTGCACATCCTGTGCTACAGTGAAAATGGACCATCCAACTTGTGTTAGTGCTAGCTTCAAAAGTCAGCCTCCATGATGGCATGCGGATGCAGTAGTGCATTGGTTAAGATGTTCTCACTCATCTGTAGAGTTAAATACAGTGCTGAATGGTATAAATGGGTTTTAAACAGCATGAAAAGCCACTCATGCATTATATTTTGAAGGGAGATCTTCGATTACTGCCACATAGTAAGGTCAAATTGCATTCTCTACTATGTTTTAACAGTTTGGCTCCATCATAAAGACCAGCATGTGATAAAATGGTGGGTTTTTGGTCAAGACCTGTCACACTGTAAGCACTACAGAAAGGAAAACATTGCAAAACATGACAAGGAATACACCCACCATTTAAGCTGGTGAAATTATGTCCAAGATAGGAATTAACACTGTTTTTTATATAAAATCATCTCATCTGTTAATGTATTTAACTGTTAAGTGTTGTCTTTTGTTTTGTTTTTAGTCTTCCTCGACATTTGCTGCCATTTATTGTCCCCGTCCCAACTCTTTTGAGACGTGTTGGATTTCTCAAATTAGAAATGAGTACATATGTCCCCCAAAACAATATTTTTTCTCGGTTTTAACACTTAATATGTTGTCTTTTCACTATTCTCCATCTAATGAATAGATTGAGTGTTTTGAAAATGATAGCATTTTGATTTTATTCACTGTTTACCAAACGTCCCAACTTCATCGGAGTTGGGGTTTGTAGTAGTAGTAGTAGCAGTAATGTGGTATCAATGAGCTAATGTCAGCACTCTCTGAAGAGCTTGAACTTGATTGTGTTTTTTATTTTTTCATTTTGTAAAACTGAGCCTGAGTGTGTTTTGTGTTGTTTCTGGCAGCTCTATAGCAGTGGCCCACGTGAACCTGGGTCTGATCTACATGCTGAAGATGGACCAGCACTATGAGGCTATCCAGATGTTTAGCAATGGCCTGAAAGTCAACCCCACCTATATCCGAGCTTACATATGCAGAGCCAAAGCCTTTCATGTCGTAAGCATGTTGTTTGAATACATCAAAGGGTTTAGTGATGCCCGTACTCACAGTGACTTGTGCAGGGTTATTTCAACACGAAGGGCTCTTAAATAGTGGAAGTGAGCTAACACATGACCACATTTTACACAGCGACGAAAGCATCACCTCCCTTGTCAATCCATGTAAAAAGCATCAAGTAGCAACAATCGACATAATGGCGGCCAAAGCACACAGCACCTTTCTGCACACAGTACCTTGCAGATGCATGCAATTAACTCTGTTAAGGGGTGGAACTTGTGTTGTGTGTTTAACTCTCTCAGTATTGAATTAACACTTAAAAATTGCAGTATAGGCTGTGGTATCTATGACTTATGTGAATAAAATGGCTTGCATGAATGTAGAATAAAACATCTTACATTGCATTTGCACAGTAAGTGTGTTAATACTGGTTCTGACCCATCTGTCCATGTGAACAGGTGGGTAATTTGAAGAGTGCACTGAAGGATTTGGTGAGTGCCTCACACATGAGACCTGACATGCACCAGCTCTACATACTGAGGTAATGCAGAACCTTCCATCCGGTTGTAATGGATAACTACATAATTTGTATCCAGTTACCACGAAGCATGTTGTACAGGCTAACTACAGTAATATTGTGATTCATTAATGATACAATTACAAACCTTAGACACGTACTGTACATAATGCAGTAAGTTATAGTCAAATATATTTCAAAGTGGGTAAATTAAGTAGCTTTCATCCAGCCGGTGCCCATGGATGTCACATTTTGTTGTAGTCAGAGAATTGAAAGATGCCCCGACTCGGAATTCCTGAACTGTTGAGACAATTCTTTTAGGGTTCAAAGGTCTACTTGCTGCTGATTTTACATTATTTTAAGACACACATTTTATTACAGGGGCCAGTATCTGTGTGACATGGGATTGTTCAGCCTTGCAACCCGCTGTGTCCAGTATGCCGCTGATATGAACCAAGGTCAGATGTGTGCTTCTTTCATCCCTCAGGTGCTGTTTCCACATAGCCAGATTTTTTTTCAGATTTTTTTTTTCTCCTGTTTACATCGGTTTTGGCCTTCCGTTTCCACGTAAGCAGACTTTTAAAAACCACATATCAAAAATTCGTCTTTAAAAATATCCTATATAGGGGGCTAAACCGCACCTGTTACAATGGGGTTTTTATTTTTAGCCACATGTTAAGTTTCCACGTAAACCAGAGAAAAAATATCCGGCTACGTGGAAACAGCACCTCAGACTCTTTGCAACCGTGCAGTCAGACCGGTGTGAAACGTTATGTGGTTACCCCCCAGCTGGTTAACCTGATGACAGAAGCACAGTGATTGGTCAGAACTAATTAGAAGTAATTGTGACAAATTCCAATGTATTCTGCCAACTGAGCTTAATATGATTATGCCATATCACTGGGTTCTGACATACAGTTCTGTATGGGTAACTAGCTGTTGGAGAAATCAGTTAGCTTGCAACATCGGCAGCTGCTAAAGCCATATAGCAACTAAAACACCCAAATGCTAAAGCCTTCAGTAGCTCTAAAGCAGAAGAAATCACATCTGGACAATACCCAAACAGTTAAACTCTC
The DNA here is from genome assembly GCF_034702125.1 of Engraulis encrasicolus. Lineage (NCBI taxonomy): Eukaryota > Metazoa > Chordata > Actinopteri > Clupeiformes > Engraulidae > Engraulis > Engraulis encrasicolus. The sequence continues at coordinate 40,182,241 of NC_085875.1, read as the reverse complement.
AGTAGCTCTGGCCTGTCATGTTGCTGGTGACATCAGAATGTTCAAGAGAAGCCATTGCCTAATGGTGAGGGAGTTGGTCTGTGATCACAGAGTTGTAAGTTTGAATCCCATACTTTCCAGTATGTGGTTTCGCCAGTATGTGATCTTTTGTACGTCATCTATGGCTAAACGTACCCATAAGCAAGGCATCTAACCTCAGGTTGCTTCAGGGACTGTAACCAATGCCCTTTATTAACTGTAAGTTGCTTTGAATAAAAGTGTCCACCATGTGTAATGTAATGTCCATTTCAATTTAACGGATGTCAGTAAATAAGCAAATTCCAAATATCTTCAGCCAAGGCGGATAGCGTGTCATTACCATGAAGTTATTTAAATTCTTTCATTCATTCATTCATTCATTCATTCATTCATTCATTCATTCATTCATTTATTTATTTATTTATTTATTTATTTATTTAACCAACATCCTTGTCAATTTCATTGTACTCATTCGCTGTCTCTCCTGGCAATAATATGTTCTCCAGCTCTGGGATCGTCTCAACTGCAGCAGGCAGCCGTGTACTCTTTCCTGGGCAACAATGACAAGGCCATGACCTGCCTGACTAACGCCTCAGACGAATCCCGCCTGCCCATCCTCATCCTGCTGGGGAAGACTCAGATGAAGGCCCACCTCTTCCAGGTGAGTCTCTGCAGTAGAGAAGAATACTAAGGCATGTGAGAACTTTAAACAAACAAACTGGATTGTGCACTGGATTTTGCACAAAGTCAAGCCACAAAAGAGTCTGAACTTGACGATAAATGAACTTGACTGCAAACAAATGTAAATGATAATTCAGTTCCACAGCAGTGACTGTCTTCTATAGTAGCCTCAGTCGTGCAGATGGGCTCGCCACCGATTTAACTCACTGTTTCCTGAGAAAAAACTCAACCACATTATAACAACCCAGCTGTGACAATACCAAGAGTCTTAATTGACAGATTAGGACTTGGTCATCACTACCGTTATCAGTTACTTTCTGGAATACCAGGGAATTTAATGATTTTGTGTGCAAAGTTAGGAATTATCATGGATTATTGGTCGAGGTTGAATAACTACAAACCCCAACTCCGGTGAAGTTGGGACGCTATGGAAATGCTATCATTTTCAAAACATTCAATCCATTCATTAGATGGAGAATAGTGAAAAGACAACATATTAAGTGTTAAAACCGAGAAAAAATATTGTTTTGGGGGACATATGTACTCATTTCTAATTTGGTAACTGCACCACGTCTCAAATAAGTTGGGACGGGGATCAATGAAATGCAATAAACATCCAAATAAGATAAAACAACAAAGAAGAAGATTTCAAAATGAATTGTACTGAGGGACAATATGAGTGTCCAGGTATAAGACCATCTCTGAGAGGTTGAGTCACTCAGAATTAAAGATGCAGATGGAATAATTACCATAGTTATTACATACGTTTTGGAATTCCCTTTGATTTACCACAATTGAGTGTATATAAGACATATTTTTGTCATTAAAATCATAGGTTCATGACATCATGAAATATATATTGGCTGTAGTCTCACACTAGCACTCCAAGAATTACAGCTAATGGAAATTGACCATATTAAGAATACTTCATGTGTGCAAATGATACAGGGGTTTAACATTCTCCTATGCACCCGAGCTGACTTGAAATAGACCCAGAAGACATGGGGAACTGTCCTTTGCTTACAGAAGTCAGTTGAAAATAATAGAGTACTGCACATCCTGTGCTACAGTGAAAATGGACCATCCAACTTGTGTCAGAGCTAACTTCAAAAGTTAGTCTCCATGATGACACGGGGGTGCCGTAGTGCATTGGTTAAGTTGTTCTCACTCATCTGTAGAGTTAAATACAGTGCTGAATGATAGAAATGGGTTTTAAACAGCATGAAAAGCCACTCATGAATTATATTTTGAAGGGAGATATTCAATTACTGCCACATAGTAAGGACAAATTGCATTCTCTGCTATGTTTTAACAGTTTAGCTCCATCATAAGGACCAGCAGGTGATAAAATGGCAGACATTTGGTCAAGACCTGTAACACTGTAAGCACTACAGAAAGGAAAACATTGCAAAACATGACAAGGAATAGACCCACTATTTTTGAAAAACTTGAGAAAGGCCATACGGGCCGAACCGTTGTTTTGTTAATAAATTGCAGCACGATGGACAAGAGTGTGCGGTATCTTCTTCTACAAAATTATTCACAATTTACCTTGTGTCCCAACTTCTATGGAGTTGGGGTTTGTAAATGTTGTTTGTTAAACATACAGTAGTTAAACACACAGAAGCCTGTGGAGTGACTGACTGTGGAGTGACTCCCCTTACTCCTCCACTCCCCACTTCCATGCTACCATCCCTCCTCTACACACATAAGGGGTGCGCGCGGATCTCATCCCACATGATCTCCGCTTAACTCCATTGATTTTCATTGTGTTGCTTTCCATGATTACAATGACCCTAAACATACACCTAATGCCAAAGTTGATTTTCTGGAGAGGTGTGAGTGAATCAGTGATTAAGTATGACACCCGATCTGCGTATTTGAAGTGTTTTGAAGTGACTTATCTGCTCATTTTCACATTATGTTCGATAGGCGACAAAACTTTTGTCTTGTGAAAATCTGCCCTGTCTGTGTTCATTAAAGGGTCAATCTTTTTTTGATGCATGACATTTATTTTTGTACATACATTTTCATTCGGGAGAGTTGTAGCTTTCATATGAGTGACTTATGGAAGCCAAGTGATTAATTGAAAGTCAGGTTTTTAGCTGTTATTCCAAACAGATGGATAGGAGACAACTCTTTTGGAGACGGGTGTAGAATCTTGGGTCTGTAGTGCCCAACGTGATCTCATGCACTGCTTTATGGGGAAAGAATAACTGCTACTTTTTCCTGTAATATTGTGTTTTGTGGTACCCAACCAAATACAATGGATAATAGTTTAAATGTGTACTATGAACAATAAAGTGGTGACATTTTTCAATCATAACCTGCACAACCACCTTTAAAGGAAGTCATGGCGCTTCAGATTTTTAATTTCACATCTCCGTAGGAGTGGAAAATTTTAGTTAGATGTTAGGGGTTTTTTTTATCTTTATATTAAGGCTATGCATTAAGGGTGTAACCCCCTCTTTTCCTAGGCTTTTATTCATCATATTCATTCATCCATACTCTTTAACATAGTATACTCTAATGTCATTCAATGTGAAATATGCTACAGTATTTAAAGATCCTTTACTTTGAGCAAAGCTGGTACAGGAATTGAAAAGGGGTTGTTTGGCCTCAAGCCGAAAAATGAAACAACAAAATGAACAAAATGAAAACATAACCTGAAGTTGTGGGGTAAAATGTTTCCTTCATCTTTGGAGCATTTTATGCTTACTTCTGACAAATAACAGATTTAAGATTCAGCTTGTTACTCTTAAGTGAGAAGGGAACCTCAAGTCGCAGAGCACTTCAGGTCAAACATTACATTTTTAAGTATTGAATAAGTATTGGATTTCTGAAGAAAACACATAACAAGTAGTATGAATAAGTGGAGAAAATTATAGATGGTGCAGGGTAGCATTGTCTAAGGTGAGCTTGAAGTGGACTGAATAGGAATGGTGTACATAATTTCTTTGCGATTATGGATCGCAAATGGATGCAGTAACTATGGATGCAGTAACCATTAATTTACTTGTCTTTTTCATTTACTCCTTTCATATTTCTGCAAGGTGAGTCATAATGCTTTATTCTCTGCAGTCTTTATGTTATGTCCATAGTCTACACAGCGCTGTTCTACTCGAACCATTTCTAGCCAACAAAGGTCCGTCATAAATGGGCTGTGTGATCAAAAGCTCATTACCCTTGGAATAGGACACGGTAATTGTGTCTGGAAACTGAAGGGAGCCTGTTTAATTGGATAGCGTGTTGCAGTCTGTGAGTTTAGGAGGGGGGGCACAGAGCAAAGTAAGTCATGTACTGTATTTCAACCGTTTCATTTGTTTTAAGGGGTGAGGAAACTTGTTTTAACACCCGCAGAAACTGGAAGGTTGGAGGTTGGGTTGTGAGCTGTAGATGAAAGTGCTTTTTTTTCTTGTCAGAGTAATTACAGTTCTTCTTAGAATACCTCCCCCCTGAGTTCCCTGAGGCTCTTTCTTTGTTCACAAGGCCTTTCTTCACTCTATAGCTGGTTACTGCTAATCATTGTCTCTATTTGTATTATTATAATGGTTTAGAATTCATGCTGTGTGGAAGGCGTACTACAAAGTATACACATTTGTATATAAAAAAAGGAGTCAGCACTTCTATTGTGATTGCATTCATCATCTGTCAGTTATGGAACTCTTCAACCTGAAAACAATGGCAGGAAGATGATCAAGTCTACCAGTTGCCTTTAACTATTCCTATAGTGATCTCAGCATGGGTTTTGTGTTCTTTGCTCTATTCTCCTGTATTGTCATCCTGACTCTCTGGGCTGGCTGTCATGCTGGCTTTTCCTGTGTACTCTGCAGGATGCGATGGAGAGCTTTAAGAAGGCCCTGGCACAGCTGTTGGAAGGCTACTCGTCGAACGCTCGCGAGGCGGCTCAGATCTACCACCTGATGGGAATGTGCCACATGTCCCAGGGCTCCCTCTTTCAGGTGCACATTTAGCCTCCTCACTTTACTGTACCGGCACTCGAAAGCTTCAGATGCAAATGACTCTCGGATGTAGCCTACCTATTACAGCAAAGCTTTTAAACTTTTCTGATAGAGTGCCTTGGATTTTTCATCTTATGCCTTGCATAATTCTACCAAAGAGCACCTCCAAAAATAGACTATTTGAATTGATCCCGAAGCGACCCTTTGCTTCTCAAGTCTGATTTCCGAAAAATGTAATCAGTATCTCATTATAACAAGTGTGATGACGTTGTTTCAATAATTTCCAACTAAATAATTTAGCCAAGTGTATTTTCAATAAAAACAAGTAGGGTAGACTACAATTATGATCAATTATTTTTGTACACATAAATGTTTTTTTGCACATACTGTAAAACACTACAGGTCAACTGCTGTTGTGTTTCTATTTGCAGTATAAATAAAGCGACTTAATTAGAGTCTCACCCTGTAGCTACATGTTGTTCAGAGGTGGTATATAATGTAATGTTCAATTTAACGGCTCATTAATAAATAAGAAGTGAATTTACCAGGAGATAATATTTGCAAAGAAATAAAGAACGAAAAAAGGTAAAAAAAGAAGGAAAAGTCATGTACAGTGGTGCTCATATGTTTACATACCCCAGCAGAATATACGCTTTCTTGGCGATTTGTCACAAAATATGAAGGATTACACAAAACCTTTTTTTCCACTCATTGCTAGTGACTAGTTTAAGATATTTATTGGCAATATTCTGTGTTTACTCTATCAAAAGCATGATCACAACCCAAACTACCCAAATGACCCTGTTCAAAAGTTTACATACCCTAGTTTCTGATGCTGAATATGGCCCTGTTTAACATAAGGGACCGCTCTAAATTGTTTGTGGTAGTTGTGGATAAGGCTCTTAATGTTCTCAGTTGACAAAACAGCACATTCTTCCTGGCAGAATGGTTGTTTCCTACATCTTTGGGTGTCTTGCTGGAACCTCACAATTGAGGTTTCCCCTGAGTGGCTGAATGATGTTGAGATCAGGAGAGTGAGACGGTCGCTCAAAAACTTCATTTTATTCTTTCTGAAGCTAATGACGGGTTGATTTGGCTTGTGTAATCCGTCATATTTTGTGAGAAATCGCAGAGAAAGCGTATATTCTGCTGGGGTATGTAAACATATGAGCACCACTGTACATCTGTATTTCAAATGGAAATTTTACTCTGGTTCTTGTTTTACGTAGTACACCTTAAGGATGAGAGCAGGTTGTGTGACAAAGCATGGGGTAGCAGGTGCAGGTGCAAGAAGACAGCATATCATTGCCGGAGTGCTCATTTAGTTGTGCGCTGTAAATTGCAGTGCAGTTGTGCAAGGCAACCTGAGCATATCAAGGTACCACATGCAGCTTTTCCAGGCCACTGGAGCCAGGAAATGAACTTCATAATTGCATCTTTGCCCATGCAGGGCTTCATAGGAAATGACTTGTACGAATGTAGAATAAAGCCAAAAGCCAAAGAAGTTGTTATTTTTGTATTATTTATTTGTGTGATTGAATGGAAACATTCTCCTGTCAGGCTTGTGATGCATTCAGCAATGCGGTGAAGATGTACCCTGACTATGCAGAGGCCTACCACCAGCGTGGGCTGTGCCGCATGCGTCTCCAACAGGTCAAGAGTGTTCAGGACCTCAACAGAGCACTCTCCATCAACCCCTACTTCTTCCAGGTACTGTAGCCACTTCTTCCATCCTTCCTTCCTGCCTAATTATGCCTCTTATTGATGTAACACAAAGGGCTTTTTGGGAAAAAGCGAATTTGTCCATATGAGATGGTAACACAAAAGAGCGTTAGAAAAATGGCGAGTTTTTTAAATGAGATGGTGCAACAGGCTTAGTGGATAAGCGAAAATGAATGGGTCGCTTAAGGCAATGCATCTAATCACACAGTCTACCAATGAGTTATACGGTAAACGGTAAACCTACAGGGGTAGGACAAAATAACTGAGACATCAGTCATTTTAGTGTGGGAAGTTTCATGGCTCAAGTGGACCAGCCTGTTGGCCAATCTTCATTAATTGCACATTGCAACAGTAAAGTGAACGTTCAATTAGCAGGGTAAGAGCACAAGATTTTGCAATGCTTCATGGGTGACATATCAGAGTTCAAAAAGGAGAAATTCTTGGTGCGCCTGTAACTATTGCCTCTTTGACTGAGACAGCAAGATTTTGTAATGTATCAAGAGCCACGGTTTCCAAGGTAATGTCTGCATACCACCAAGAAGGATTACCACATCCAACAGGATTCACTGTGGACACAAGAAATTGTGCAACAACTTTTAGTAGCAAAAATAATTTGGTTTGTTTAAGAAAAATGGCTTAATTTTTAATAAGGATCATTTCTACATTTCAGCCAAATCAGTTTCAATGTTTCTGTTGAAACTTCAAGTGAAAGCTTAGTGTGTGTAATTGGAAGTTGTCTAGTCAATATGCCGTTTCTGACCTTTCTGGTTATGCCTTTCTGTCTGTGTTTGTGAACAATTTTCAAACAGGTGTACCTGAGCCGTGCAACCTACTATGGCAGCAGAGGGCGATACTCCAAGGCCATCCTCAACTGCAATGCGGCCATCAAAGTGCAGCCGAGCAGTGTGAGGGCGTACCTTTACAGGGGTGCTTTCAAGTACTTCCTCAAGGTGATCAAAGGGGGTCAAATCCCACCCGACTCCCACACATACATTAAACATACACAAACATATGCTGTACACTCAGAAAGCCAATACTCGTGCGTGCGTGGGTGCGTGCGTGCGTGTGCGTGCGTGTGTCTGTGTGCGTGTGTCTGTGTGCGTGTGTGTGGGTGCGTGCGTGCGTGCGTGCGTGCGTGCGTGCGTGCGTGCGTGCGTGCGTGCGTGTGCGTGCGTGTGTCTGTGTGCGTGTGTCTGTGTGCGTGTGGGTGGGTGGGTGGTTGCGTGCGTGCGTGCGTGCATGCATATGTATCTTTGGAGAATTTAGTCTCATCACTGACTGAAATTGCGGACACTGGAGAAGATCCCCTTTTCATGTATTAAAAAAAGTGCAAGTACTGTATTGTCATAATGAATACCTAGAATTTGATGGTGGTAGTAAGTATTCAGGGAATAGTGCATATACAGTATATTATACTACACATTTTTTCTTATTCTTTTTTTCTTATTTTCTCTTTTTCTTTTTTCTTATTATCACTGTCTTATTTTATTATTGTTATTACATGGTCTCTAGAAGGTTTTAAACTACTTTTTTGTATCTTGCAGGTGTTCAACGGGGCAGTGGACGACCTGACCACAGCTATCAAACTGGACAAGTCTTGTGCTTTCGCGTACTACAACCGCGCTGTTTGCTACCACCAGATGAAGGAATACGAGATGGTGATTTTTTTTTTACCTCCTTCTCTCCTTTTTCTCCTCCCCGCTACTTTTGTGTTTTCTCCCTAATCCCTCTGAACCCATTTCCGGTCTGCGCTGCATCTGTGCACATTAGTTAAACATCTCCATCAATATTTCGTTTCAGCTGCACATGTGTTTGTCAATTTGTGTGTGTGTGAGTGTGTGTGTCTGTCTGTGTGTGTGTGTGTGTGTGTGTGTGTGTGTGTGTGTGTGTGTCTGTCTGTCTGTCTGTCTGTCTCTCTGTCTCTCTGTCTCTCTGTCTCTCTATCTCTCTGTCTCTCTATCTGTGCATACATGTGCTTGTGTGTGTGCGCTTATACGTATGTATCTGTGTGTGCTTGTGTCCACCAGGCGCTGCGAGACTATGCCATCGTGCTGCTGCTGCCCGAGCAGAAAGAGATCAGCCTGAAAGTATTGATCAACAGAGGCCTGCTGTATGTGGAGCTGAATGATCATCACAATGCACTGGTGGTATGGAATTCAACACCATGTAAAACTGTCAAAGGGACAAGGCCCAGTGCCCTCGCTTCTGGTCACATCTCAGTAGTTTCACAAGAGAGATGGATTTGTGCTTGTGCTTTTGAGCCTTTTGTGTGTGTGTGTGCGTGTGCGTGTGCGTGTGCGTGTGCTTGGCAAGCTGTGTTTCTATTCTTGTCTGTGTTTTCATTATATGTGGCAGAGCAGCGGATAAAGATCAAGAGATAACGGCTTTGAAAGACACTGAGCGAAGGCAATGTACTGCAAAAATGTGTGCAGCGTTTGAATCCTCCGAAGATTTCCATCCTTTCAAAGCCAGGATGCGTCATCTCGATCCTAGGTCAAAGAGAAATATGCCCTGCGTTCTCTCTGCAATAGCACAGTCCAGACTCGGAAATTGAGGCTACATTGTACCATCTCATTGGTTTGAGTTTTACCTTGACATTTGATGTCAAACTGTAATGGCCTGTGATTTCCTGTTTTCTGTCAATGTAGAACATTTGGAGATATTCTGGTGTCAGAGCTCAAAGCACTCTAGAAAATTGTTTCTATTCATGCACGTCTCATATATAATCATCTCAGTCAATGCAAAACTGATATGTGTAACCATGATTTTCATAGTGAATATGACAGGTGTAATGAATAGGAACATGATGAGCAGGTTGATGGGAAATGGGCAACATGGTGTCTGTATACAAGTCTCTGTGTTGTGTCCCTTTGACATCAGGACTTCTTAACTGCCTCGGAGAGGAAGCCAAAGGATCCGGCTATACACCATGCCCTAGGAGTATATCACCACAGGTGGGAGAGACACGCACGCGCACACATACACACTTTACTTCTTTATTTGGATTGACAGATATGCATTTATCATGGCACAATCCAAATTTGGTTTAAAAGGAGTCCTATACAGCACTAGAAGCACTACAGCACTATACAACACACACGCACACACACACACACACACACACACACACACACACACACACACACACACACACACACACACACACACACACACACACACACACAACCACACAACCACACATGCACTCACAAACACAAATGTTGTATGCATGACACCATAATATCCCCCAACTGCTCCAACGCCAGAGATGTGTAATTCACCAAATTCCATTCGTCAGTGCAACTGAAATAAAGTATATGCAGGAGATTGAGATAGGTACCGGCTTGCACAGAAATCCAATAGAAATATACGTTTGCTAAACACATCCACTGCATCGAGTTACCCAAACAAAGGTGGTAATAATCACATCCTCATAAAATACAACACCGTCTCCTAATGAATTGTCTGCCCCCCCTACTCCCACCCATAACATTATTTCTCATTTTTATTTCCGCTCGATGCCCTATGCAGTCTCGGGTGCCAGTCGAGAGAGAGAGAGAATGAGAATGAGAGGGACATGGAGAGGGAGAGGGGAAGGAGGGGAGGGGAATCTGAGGACGAGAAAATGGATCATAGACCCCAGCTGGCCTCAGATGCATGATGATGGATGCTTTCAATTAACGCTGGGTTATTGTTCTAATCTCAGCCCGATCGGCACTGTAGGCACAGGATCAATGCGGGTTACTGACACATCCGGGCCCCAGTAAAATAAGCAGTAAAACGCTCCACAGATCGGGACAGGCCCACTGTATAGACATGCTTTGGAAGAACACACTCTGACACAAACACACACATGCAAGCACGAACATTCTACAGACTACACACATGGTTGGTTACACATACACACATAAAGATGCCGGCACATACAGACAGATGCACGCACGCACGCGCATGCGCACAAGCTACAGTGAAGTTCTGGAAAACTACCGTACATCAAAATGCATGTAGTACATTGGACTCGTGATCAGGAATAGACACAGACATGCCTACACATTAATCATCCGTCCTGTTTTCTGTCCTCAAGCTCTTTGTTACTGGCTAAACACATGTCACACACGCACAGGCTCGTCTCCATTGAGCCTCTGTTGTCACGACATGGTATCGGACATCTCTGAATCCGTCATGAGGACAATGCAGAGAAATGTCTTTCAATGCAAACGAGCACAGGCAGGCAGACTTCGGATGGGAGAGCGCATGACATGCTGGCCCTGCTCAACATGGGATGTAGTGAATAGAAATTATCCAATCTATCCGAGTGTAATAATACATTTGCCGTGCATGGGCAATAAGAAACAGATTCAGATATTGAGAATGGGACGACGGAGTGCAATAACGTGTCTAAGAGTGTGCTGTATGATTTCTTTTTACTTTTTTTGTGTTTTTCAACTGTTTGAACTTTGACTAGTTTAAACAGTGTAGTGCTGTTATATAGCCAATTGTAGGCTCATGCATGTGCTTATGTTCACATGTACTGTGTGTGTACGTGCGTGCGTGCGTGCAGGTGGGGGGGGGGTGCGCACGCTTGTACCTCTGTGCTCAAACTGTCTGTGTATGTGTGCTTGCTAACATGCGTGCGTGCGTTTATATGTGCAGACTAGGCCAGCTACAGCAGTCTGTGGAGGCCTATACGGAGGCCATGCGCATCAGCCCCTTCCTGCTGGACACGTACGTGGGCCGAGGCAGCGCCTACATGGACTACGGCCACACCCAGGCCAACAAGCAGGCCCAGAGGGACTTCCTCTCCGCACTGCACCTCAACCCACTCTGCCTCAATGCACGCATCTGCCTGGCCTACAACTTCCAGGTAATAAAGCCTCTATCACCTGTCTGGCCTACAACTTCCAGGTAATAAAGCCTCTATCACCTGTCTGGCCTACAACTTCCAGGTAATAAAGCCTCTATCACCTGTCTGGCCTACAACTTCCAGGTAACGCAGCTATCGCCTGCCTGGCTTAGAACTTCCAGGTACAGGAACGCATTTATTCCAGCTATCCAGCCTCAGCATTCACATATTGTCTTGTCTTGTTATGTCCGGTTTTGTCATGTCTTGTTTAATGTCTGTGAGAATGACTGGAGCCGCGTCATAAGACAATTTTCAGTTTCATGTGTAACAGACAATTACGTTTTTGATACCGATCGTATCATTTGCCTGGCGTACCACTTCCAGGTGGCACGCCTGCCTGGTGGACTGTTCTACTTTCAGGTAGCACATAGGGGTGTAAATCACAGCCTACATGACGATGCATGGACGATACATGACGATTTCTTAAAGGAACAGTCCACCCTTTTTTGATCTTAATATATTTGCAGTATTTCCCAGCATTATTCATGACTGTGCATATCATTTTCGTTTACTGTTTCCATTGCCTCGTTTAACAGTATAGCCGAATTAAGGGTAGCAATGCAAGTCTATGGGGGCAAACAAAACATCATCAAATGTACTTATAAAGTACTTTAAAATTAATGTAAAATTCACCTGAGTGCAAAACAGCTATTTAATCCTGTGATCATTTGTGGCTTGGTGCTAATGTCTCCATTCACTTCCAATGATTATGCTAAGCTATGCGAATAATTCTGATGCAATAAATCTAAGTACTGAAAAAAATGATAAGCACATTCATGAATAATGCTTGGAAATACTGCAAATATGTGAAAATCAAAAAAGGGTGGACTGTTCCTTTAAGGCAGCGATTCGATTATTTTCGATACTTATGAATGCCCCACGATATGACACGATACGACATGATTTGATTTGATTCTATTTTTTTCCAACTCTATTGTGTTATGGAGGTAGGGCATTGGTCAGGGGTCAGCTATTCAATTATTTCGATACTTAAGAATGCCCCAAGATACAGTTCAATTCATATTGAAGTAGGACGTCTGCCTGTCAATTCAGCGTGTACATAGAGAGTTGAATTTAAAACTTGTAGTTGATCCTACTCTCTGTTTGTAAGTGTTGAATGAAGACAAAATGTGCATACTACTATGTACCTGCCATACAACAAACGAGAAGACCACAGACCACAGTCTTGAGTTTGGACTCGAGTACTACAGCCCAGTGTTATTGGATTCTGTTTTAAAACTTCTTTTTTTTTAATAACAGCTTTGGTAGTTGGTAGTTTGGCCATCCTTTTTCCAAAACCATTAGGGAAGCCATTGAGGGAGACCTTTTGTAATTTAATTTATTTCAAATCCTATCAACCTTCATTGTTTTTTAAGATATGCATTGGTCTTTTATGCCCTTATTTTTGGATAGGACAGTGAGAAAGTATGACAGGAAATGATTGGGAAAGAGCGAGGATCGGGAAATGAGCTCAGGTCAGAATCGAACCCAGGTCCCTGGTGTAATGATACGGCATCTTAGCTCATTGAGCCACCGCGCCCCTATCAACCTTTATTCGATAGGACAGTGAAGACAGTGACAGGAAGCGAGTGAGGCGAGAGAGACGTGGAAGGGTCAACAAAGGACCCGGGCCAGAGTCAAACCCGAGTCAGCCACGTAGCAGACAAGTGCCCTACCATTAGCGCCACGGTAGGGACCTTTTGTAATTTAACCCATTGTGTCCTGGAGCGACATATACGCTGCATTCAGGTTCTTGAGATTTGAGCAGTATTATTAAAGAAGCGGGTATGTCAGAGCTGAATGAACACATTCTAATGCAACATGGGGGTCTTAGCTTTTAAATGCAACTTATTTTATGTTTTTATGTGCTTCTGAGGCTGAGATAAATTACGTTTTAATTCTCACAAACCATACAATGGTTCAACGTATTGAACCTATTTCTGTTTCCCCATGCAAGACCGCCCCCTCTTCATGTCCTCTTCAGTGTGAATGACGTTATGGAGCCTGCACGCATATTGTTTAGACACAATGTTTGCTACAGCCTGTTTTTTGCCTGTTTCCAGAAAAAGACTTTCTAAATAGGCTCTTTCTTATACCGTAGACTGATGAAAAGCTGCCCACTTTCAGAAGGATGAATACTATGTTCTTGATTCAGAGAGATGGAAATTTAATTTGATCAAGGGCAGATCCAGTGCCTAATATGCTCTCTGCTGCCA